>NW_015506588.1:384987-394879 GCF_001515645.1 Sinocyclocheilus grahami
GTGGCCGAACACAAACCTCGTGCTTTTCTTGTTGTCTTGTGTTGTTGTTGCACTCAGCTCGTGTTATTGACTGCATGCTTTCATGTCCTGATTTGTCTTGTGCTGTGTAGCACGCAGCTTGGTTTTCGCTGGCTGCGTGCTGTCTTGTCTTGTGTGAACTTATGAGTCTTGTCTTGTGTAAACTTACTTCTTGGCTTATGAGTATTCTCATTAGCTGCGTGTTCGTGTCTTGTTTTGTTCAAGCACATGGCTTGTGATTGTTTTGCTGGCCATGTGCTTGTTTTTTTGTTTTGTGTGAGCACATGGCTTTTGTCTTTGTTTCCTGTGTGCCATGTGCTCTCATGTCAATTGTCTTGACCCCACCCATCTTGTTACCTGACTATTGGTTAATTTTCCCCACTTGTGTTTCCCTCGTTACCCTCCTCATTTGCTCCCTATTTATTCTCCTTGTGTTTGCAGTCCCATGCAAGTTTGTCATCGTACATCGCATACATGCTGTTGTGTCCTGTCAGCCTTGTCCTGATCCTGCCTTGCCTTGCCTTGTCTTGTCGTGCCAGCCTGTTTTTCCCCCACAGGGTAGTTTTTGTTGTTGTTTTTTTTTGTTTTTTTATTAATAAAATCCCAACTCCTGCATCAGTGAGTCCTCGCCTTATCCCCTACCCTGACATTCGGTCGATTTAAATGGCTCTAAATAAGAGGGTATTGTTGTTGCCATGGCAACATGCTAGACAATTTTATGTAATTTAAAGAGAGCTTGCTTCAGAAAAAAAGAACCATTTTCACCTCTGTGTTCTCTGACTGAAGACAATCATTTAACATTGATCATAACCACAGCATCAACACTTAGTTAGTTTTATAGGATTCTGTTGCTATAAAAACGGTGCATTAGATTTTATAATGCAATTTAATGCATTTTAAACATGCTTCCCTGCACTATTTAAAATCTCTATGTACATTACAAACAGCTGCAACCTTTGTAAACTCCACTCTGTAAATTTCAGCATTTCCATGAGGAACCTATTATTTGACCTGTTTGGTCTGCTTGATGAAAGGGGAAAATAGATCTATCTATCTATCTATCTATCTATCTATCTATCTATCTATCTATCTATCTATCTATCAGAAACAACTTGTATTACCATATATAAAAATATTCTTTGTTTGCATAAAAATGTCTATTTCTTTCTTTATTTTTTTCAGGTTGCTCTCTATGTGTTTGCATAAATGTTTTTAATTAATGTATTTATTAATTTTTTATTCATGTTTTTTTTAGTATTATTATTATTTTACCAGAAACAGGTTGTATATATATATACAATGTCTCTCTCTCTCTCTCTCTCTCTCTCTCTCTCTCTCTTTATTTATTTATTTATTTATTTATTTTAACCAGAAATAGAAATATTATATATAACAGGGTGCTCTCTATATGTTTACATGTTTTATTATTATTATTATTGTTATTATTATTTTTTTAATGACTTCATGTATTCAATTGTTGGCAGTTGTGTAATGGAGGGTCTGTCACAGATCTGGCTAAAGGTATGTTGAAAAGAGGAGACCGCATGGAGGAACCCATCATTGCCTACATCCTACATGAAGCACTCATGGTAAAAATCCAAAACAAGCCCCGATCCTCTATATTTTAAAATATTTACGAAAATGTATCTTTTCAGTGAGCTTGAGTCAGTAACATGTGCTCTTGTCTCTGAAGGGTCTCCAGCATTTACACATCAATAAGACCATCCATCGAGATGTCAAGGGCAACAACATCCTGCTCACCACAGGAGGAGGAATCAAGATGGTTGACTTTGGTGAGGAAGTTGTTATTTTATTGGGAAGGGACTGCTGGCTGTGAAAGAGAAAGCCTGAATGAATGAGTGTGTGTGCTTGTGTGTGAGTGAGAGCCCGGATAGCTTGAAAACAGTGTTTTATACACGGGTCAAAGCCATTAAATGTGAGCATTTCAGTGCTAATTGAATAGCACTTATTTCTTCTCATCAAGACCAGTGCATTTACATGTACGGTGATGATGGATGTCTAACACGCTTGCATTAAAGCCCCTGTCTGGCGTCATGTCATTGGGACAGAGGATATTGTCTGCTTTCAGTTACTAATGATTTGCTTCTAGCTTTTCTTAACCAAATGAAGCTCTCTTAAATAGAGTGTGTTAAAACAGAGCTGCATGATGAGATGCAGTCATACAGGATGTAATGATTCCAGTTCACCTTCATGGTTCTGCTTCCTTAACAGTTGCATGAACAATTATTTTACTAATTTAAGGACGAATGGTTTGTATTCACCACTCTGAGCTGCCTGTTGTCAAATGCTGAAATCATTTCAGATTTCAAAAGAAGGCTGAATAGTATGAAGGTATATATATACTGTGTGAAGATACAGCTCTGTATCAACCAGTTTTTAATTTTTTACCATTGATATTTTACAGTGGCTTTCAGTGTGGTTAATTCAATCCGGAGTCATTACCCATTTTATAATAATTGTTTTATTCTTTTGAATTTTTTTGTTCACTTTCACTCAAGATTTATCATTCAATATTGATCATAGTATATCGTATCGTATCGTATCAAATCAATCAATCAATCAATAATATCCACTGCATCTAGCAGCTTCACCATTTTTGTTGTCCTAACCTCATGCTTTGAATTAAATTTCTCAGTGTATTACAGTGTATGTGTAGACTTTACAATTCACTATTCACAATATAGCACTGCCTCTCATGACTTATTACTTAATGAATCTGTCCTAATCTGTGAAAAATGCAGATGTTTCAGAACCATTCATTGTGCCAAATGTCAAAAAAATCAGTTAATCTGTATTTTCTCAAAAACGATACTAGTTCGAAATAAAACCATCTCTTGATTTCCAAGCATACATGTAAATATAACAGTGAAACATACCATTCATGAATGCCTCTTTTCATTACTCATGAAAAAACGTGTGGCCTTTTCATTGAGGCAGTAAGTGGAGCATTTTTAAGAGCCTCTTCCAGAACAACATATGAGAGCTTATAACCCTTTAGAAAGCCAGTAAATGCTTTTCCTGGGAATAAACAGCCAATCACAGACTTTTGTGATGTGGCACACTAATGTTTGCTGTGCTCCACACGTTCCCTTCATCCCCTTCACTATTAGTTTCCCAACCTAAAATCCACTCTAAATGTAATCTCTTCTTACATTATTCTGTAGGCCGCATTTAGCCCCTGAGAGGTGATAGTTGCCCCCTCCCCCCAAGCCTCTGAAGCCCCCTCACAGAGCAGAGGCACATAAAGGCCATAATCAGTCGACTGCATCCAAGGGACGCGGAAGATAACAGGACATCCTCCTCTTTTTAGGGAGGGGTAGGGGTATGGGCATATAGAGAAAGAGAGGAGAGGTGGAGTGAGCGCTGCGGAGAGAGAAAGAGAGAGAAGAGAGAGCATGATAGAGTGATGACTCATGCCAGAAACTCAAAACTGCTGTCGGCAGAAAGAGCTTTCTGTCAGAGTTTGTCAAGGACATTGACTGAGCTTCTCAGTGACATCACAGAAATGTGACCAATAGAATTTCATCAGCTTATAGGCATTGCGTACAGAGTATCACTGTGGCCTACTATGAAGGATTCAGGACATTATGTTCTTACGTGCCCACTTTATGCACTAAATTGCTTTGTTACCTTGATAACATGATAGCAACAAAATCATGTTTGTGGTTGTTAAAAGAGTCTTGTAGGTATAAGCTTTTTGTGAAAAAGAAGTACACTTAGGCATGCTCTTAAAAAGAGTTAATATTATGGATATATAATTTAAAAGTATATAGTTAAGTGCAAGTGAAATGTAATGTTTAGTTAATTTAGACACGTCATTGCATGTTAATTGCAAATCAATGAAAATGTTTTATAGTTTAAATGAGTATTAAATGTAATTTGCTAGCTAGTGTTTTTGACCCATCCATCAAAAACACTATAAAAACACCATAAAGTATCCATCTTTATATCTAATTTCATAATTAATTCTATTGTCTTTGAAATATGGTTAAAAACAATATAGTTTAATACATATTTTAATAAATCACAACTACATCGTTACAAATGTGTAATTACAAATATATTTCAATACAAGACCTACAAGTTTCAATAGAAATGAGATTATATTTTAGTTTAGCATAATTGCTTGTCATTACATTCAACAGTTTAAAATGTATGTAAAATTACAAATTTGTAATGATGTAGTTGCAGTTTAGTATGTTATAAATTTATAATTTATATTATTAGTAAAGTATATGAATTTATATCGAAATCTAATATCAAACACACTATTAAAAATTACAATCATGTTCTTTATGTAATTTGGTATGTCAACACATCAAAATAAGTGCACTTTAAAGCTTGACAAACAATTATTAAAACATAATGATTTAAAATTAACTGTACGTAATGTAGAAGTTGTATACTGATGTCATTAAAATGCACTTTTTAAATGTACATAAATGTTAAGAAACAGTAATAAAGATATATATATATATTTTTTTTTTAAATACTTTTAATATTTGAAGTACACTACACTGCAGAGCTAATGGAAAAGTTAACTTACAATGAAAATGGTCACCATTAACCTCATGTTCTTTGAAACCCATATGAAATTATTTTACAGGAATTGTCTACGGAAAAATGTCCAAGCTGTTTTTTTTTTTATTACAGGGAAAGTGAGTGGTCACTACAGCTGTCAAGTGAGATTTTTAGTGAATAACTTACATTTCAGTCTGTTCGTCATACAATATACAAGTAGCCATACAGGTTTGGAAGAGTTTTTTTTTTTTTTTTTTCTCTGTAGTGTTTGAGTATAAACATTTCTTGGACTTCTCATAAATTCAACATAGTCTAATAATTCTCATGAACACCCCATTGCTCAAAATATATGGTTTTCGAATCTGCATAATTTAACATGAAGCATTTACATAAACAGCGTGTGCAGAGTGGCTGATTAGTGTTAATGCAACCACATAAATGCAAAATGGTAATGTGGCATTAGAGCATGACACAAAGAGATGTTTTTAAAGGTCTTTAAAGGCCTCTTGAAAAATCTTATGTTTGTAGCTTTTAGTTGAGGCCATTTGCGTTAGTATACTCCTAAAAGATTTAGATTACAAAAAATGTATTATTTCCCCCCTGCATAATTTTGTAGTAGTTAAAAAAGTGCACTATGTCCTGCCTTGAAAAATATATCAAGACAGGAAAGAAAGTCATATTTTTCAAACCATGGAGTGGTTTGTGTCCTAATCCAAACAAATCATTCCCAATTTGCATATCATTTGTGGAAGCCTAATAACCATATCATATACCCTGTCTTCACTTCAGACTGGCTTGAAGGACGCTGCGTTCATATGGAGTACAACAATCATATTTTATACTAATATGCTAACAAGAGTCATGAACCTAAAAAAATGAATGCCATACCTGTTTTATCTTACAACATATTTCACGTATGGTGTTTTTAACATGCTTTTCTCTTTGCCAGATTATTATATTATCATCAACTAGCTGATGTTATCAAAGTGTAAAAAGCCTATCAATATGGCCAGTTCAGCAAAAAGGAAAGAGAGGCAGTGTTATGTTTTGACTAAACTAGTTAAACATCATTGTTTGGCTTGGCATGCAAACCACTTCAGCTATGACTGTATTCACAATACAGCAAATCATTGAGGGCCTTATAGCAATTATAATATACAACACTGGATAGAAAATGCTAATGAGTTAACTAAAATCGCTGTTTTTGTCTTGTGGCTATGCTATTGAAACAGTATTTTTCAACATTTAGAGATTGTCCCCAGTTTGTTTCCATTGTAAAGTGCCTCAGTGCAACTCAGATTTTTGATTATGTCTTTATCTATTTATGTTAAAGAAATGTGTTCTTTGAAGTCGCAGTGGAACTGAAGCAGCAACAGATCGAAGTGTGAAGTACATCCTAGTGAAATGGGAAATTAAGGAAGAAAAAGATGTGGGGCGGGGACTTGGTTCTATTTATCGGTTGCTGATTGGATGGAGGCAGATCTGAATATGAGCTTGCAGTCAACTAAAAAAAGTGGACGATATGATTGGAGAAGTCCTGCATACATCACTAGCGAGAAGTCTGTCATTTTGGAAGATTGGAAGATTGAGTTAATGACATTTTGATTAAACAGAAAGAAAGAAGGATGTGTGAATTAACTGTTCACAATAATGGTACACTGTATAAAAAAATATAATAAAAAAATAACATATTGGAGTATGTCTTACAAGAAAATACTATTTCAATCGTTCTACCTCAATTTCACATTTAATACAATGGTGATAGTTGCTGTTCCTTTGTAATTATTGGTTAGATTTACTAGCAATTTCTCAGTGAAAAATAAGTTAAAGTAAACCCTACATGATTTATTTTGATATTTATTTATTTACTTACTCATTTGTGACCCTGTACCACAAAACCAGTCATAAGGGTCAATTTTTTGAAATTGAGATTTATACATCATCTGAAAGCTGAATAAATAAGCTTTCCATTAATGCATGGTTTGTTAGGATAGGATATTTGGCTGAGATACAACTATTTGAAAATCTGGAATCTGAGGGTGCAAAATAAATCGAAATATTGAGAAAGTCGCCTTTAAAGTTGTCCAAATGAAGTTGTTAGCAATGTGTATTACTAATCAAAAATTAAGTTTTGATATATTTATGGTAAGAAATTTACTAAATAGTTTCATGGAACATGATATTTACTTAATGTCCTAATGATTTTTGGCATAAAAGAAAAATCGATAAGTTTGACCCATACAATGTATTGTTGGCTATTTCTACAAATATACCCCAGCGACTTAAGACTGCTTTTGTGGTCCAGGGTCACATTTATCTGAACTCAACTTGCCAACTTGGAAAACAGTATTGACCAATCAGCATTCAGGATCACAACTATCTATTTTATAATTGACTGTCTAAACTGTATAACCTTAAATGTAGAAAATGTATGTATTTATTTATTTGAGAAGGTATTGATTGATGCCAAACATATTGTGAAAGCAGGGAATTAATTCTTTTAAATTCTCCGTCTGCATCAAACCAAGCAAACCTCACTTGAACGTCGCTCCGTTTACCCTGTCAACCTAATTTTTCCAAAAAGAGTGCATTTGTTGAGTTCCTGGCCGGAGACATGCTGGGGGCGATATCTGTCTCCCACTGTCAGGAATGGAGCCACGGCGAGTGGGTGGCTGTCGGGCCGCGGCTGTATGCAGAGGTTCCATGTGCCCACGTCTCAGAGTGCTCAGAGACACGCTGTGCTAATGCGTTATCCGTGTGAATGAGCTCACGCTATGCTGAGCAGATAAAACCCCCACACTGACTCATCTGAAGGGAAAAAAACTGCGTTAAAGACAAAAAGAGCGAGAGGAGGGAGGGGGGGGGGGGGGAGGAGGGCGCTTTAGTGGCTTTGTCATGAATATTCTAATTGGCAGTGTTATTTTTGATGATTATTAAGACTGACCCCGGGGCCCTTAGCAGATCTAATGTAGCAGAAAGAGAACAGCCACAGAAGAGTTCTCTTTCTCTCTTTTTCACTCATCTATTGTCCATTTACAGCCCACAGCATATGTGAATCCATGTTTCTGTATTTGTCTCTGGTGTAGTGTGGATTTAATGTGTTTGTGAGTCTTGTGAATGCAACAAATCCGTTTTGATACTGCCAAGAATGGGTTGTTTACTGGTGATTCAAAACCTATAATCCGATCAGAATTTGATGGAAGATTACTTTGAAAACATGCTAAATATGAACCATGTGTTCATAGTTAAATTTAGCAGCCTAACATAAGCTGCTCTAATCTAAACATTTCAGATTCTATGTGATTTACAGATTTTAATTGAATTTGTGTTTCTCCACAGTAGAAATCCAGTTTTCTAATATCTTGTTTCCCAGGACACATATTTACATATTGAAGTTTGTGCTTCTAGACACTAGACACTAGCTGTTGCTGACTATGGAAATTTTCATAGATGCAAAATAGAAAAGACCAGTCGCAATTAAAAGTGAAGTGAGTGACTTGACATGTGTATGGTATGGTGTCATACTCGGAATGTGTGCTCTGCATTTAACCCATCCAAGTGCACACACACAGCAGTGAGTTGAGAACACACTCACACACACACACACCTGGAGCAGTGGGCAGCCATTTTTGCTGTTGGGGTTTCAGTGTCTTGCTCAAGGGTACCTCAGTCGTGGGTATTGAAGGTGGAAGAGAGCGCTGTACATTCACTCCCCCCACCTACAATTCCTGCCTGTACTGTGACCCACGACTTTTGGGTTACAAGTCCGACTCTCTAACCATTAGGCCACGACTGTCCCCTAAATTCACTATGACCAATCAGATTTCAAATGTAAGTATTATGATACCATTGATGTTGGTGAGCACGTAAGAAACTTTCAAAATTTTTCCTTTACGCTACATCTTGTCTTTCGAAACCCTTATGACTTATAGCATAATGTCCGTTCTACTCTCAGGGAATGGTGACCACAGCTCTCAAAAAAGATTTTAGGTAAATAATGACTTCAGTCTCAGTCAGGAAGGCTTAAGGGTATGTGCTGGGTTACTATGATCACTGCATCCTAGACAACACATTCTTTTTTCTTTGTGACCTTGTTTTTATCTCTATTCAAATTGTGTTTCCATTGTCACTTGGCTAAACGGCATTACAGACAATCCAAAAACATTCCTTAATTCCATGAGGCATCCATTGAATCTGTACAGATAACTACCTTACATAATGCTTTGTTTGTGTTTCTTCCTCTCATCAGGGGTATCGGCCCAGCTTACAAACACTCGGCTAAGGAGGAACACCTCAGTCGGAACGCCCTTCTGGATGGCACCTGAGGTAGGACTGTTGGCAAGTAGTTTGCAAAGCATCGAGGCGACTTTGTTGAGTGCAAATGTTTTTCTTTACTTGGTTTTTCCATAAGATTTCCATATGAGATAGGGAAAGAGGACTACAGCTCTGAAGTTGTTTTGAGAGTCAAAATTTTCATATGACTCAAGGGTAGAGGCTTAAGTGCCTCAATTTGTCCTAGGTGTCAATGCAATCAAAACACAAACAGAGATGTATTATTAGTGCAGACTTCTAAACAGCTGCGGGGAACATTCTGGGTTGATTTCTGGACTAATCGAATGGATTAAATACTAAAGACGCTTGACAGTTTATTTGTGTTTCTGAGGTAAGACCACCTGTATTCCATTTTGTGTTTTTCTATCCGCATAAGGTTTACTGTACAATAGTATAGGTTAATGTAGAGGTCTAAACAGATTTTTTAAATGGAGAAATACTTTTTTTTTTTCACAAAAAGATTTTAATTTGCAGCTCTTTTGCTTTAGTTTTTTTTATATATTTCTCTCATCCCCTGATTAGTCTCTCTCACTTTTTAAAATTATATTTCTATCTTCAATTTTTTTTAAGAATATAAAAATATAAAATCTAAATGCTTTTATTTTGTGTAATATTCTTATGTATTTTCTGTATTATTAAACTATTACTATTCTGCACTATAAGGTTCCAGTTTCAGTTGCTTGTGTAGTACAACATACTGTATGTGCAAAACATAATACAATTATATGGTGGAAGAACACTTTATTTCATAGAATGGACTTACCAGTGTAGAATCTCTTTGAATTTAATTTAATAAAATCCTTTTTCTGTCATTCTAATTCCAAGTCAGTATTCCAACTGCTGAATTGAAAGGGAGCCACTTCTTAAATTCTGAATATTATCCAACACTGCACATTTAAAAAAAAATGGCTTTTATTGACATTTTCTAATTCCATTTCTTAATATAAAAATATTAAATTGCATTTACTTTGTGTGACTTATTTGCTAGCTAGTTACATAG
>NW_015506588.1:395175-402842 GCF_001515645.1 Sinocyclocheilus grahami
AGTGTTTGAGTATAAACATTTCTTGGACTTCTCATAAATTCAACATAGTCTAATAATTCTCATGAACACCCCATTGCTCAAAATATATGGTTTTCGAATCTGCATAATTTAACATGAAGCATTTACATAAACAGCGTGTGCAGAGTGGCTGATTAGTGTTAATGCAACCACATAAATGCAAAATGGTAATGTGGCATTAGAGCATGACACAAAGAGATGTTTTTAAAGGTCTTTAAAGGCCTCTTGAAAAATCTTATGTTTGTAGCTTTTAGTTGAGGCCATTTGCGTTAGTATACTCCTAAAAGATTTAGATTACAAAAAATGTATTATTTCCCCCCTGCATAATTTTGTAGTAGTTAAAAAAGTGCACTATGTCCTGCCTTGAAAAATATATCAAGACAGGAAAGAAAGTCATATTTTTCAAACCATGGAGTGGTTTGTGTCCTAATCCAAACAAATCATTCCCAATTTGCATATCATTTGTGGAAGCCTAATAACCATATCATATACCCTGTCTTCACTTCAGACTGGCTTGAAGGACGCTGCGTTCATATGGAGTACAACAATCATATTTTATACTAATATGCTAACAAGAGTCATGAACCTAAAAAAATGAATGCCATACCTGTTTTATCTTACAACATATTTCACGTATGGTGTTTTTAACATGCTTTTCTCTTTGCCAGATTATTATATTATCATCAACTAGCTGATGTTATCAAAGTGTAAAAAGCCTATCAATATGGCCAGTTCAGCAAAAAGGAAAGAGAGGCAGTGTTATGTTTTGACTAAACTAGTTAAACATCATTGTTTGGCTTGGCATGCAAACCACTTCAGCTATGACTGTATTCACAATACAGCAAATCATTGAGGGCCTTATAGCAATTATAATATACAACACTGGAAAGAAAATGCTAATGAGTTAACTAAAATCGCTGTTTTTGTCTTGTGGCTATGCTATTGAAACTGTATTTTTTAACATTTAGAGATTGTCCCCAGTTTGTTTCCATTGTAAAGTGCCTCAGTGCAACTCAGATTTTTGATTATGTCTTTATCTATTTATGTTAAAGAAATGTGTTCTTTGAAGTCGCAGTGGAACTGAAGCAGCAACAGATCGAAGTGTGAAGTACATCCTAGTGAAATGGGAAATTAAGGAAGAAAAAGATGTGGGGCGGGGACTTGGTTCTATTTATCGGTTGCTGATTGGATGGAGGCAGATCTGAATATGAGCTTGCAGTCAACTAAAAAAAGTGGACGATATGATTGGAGAAGTCCTGCATACATCACTAGCGAGAAGTCTGTCATTTTGGAAGATTGGAAGATTGAGTTAATGACATTTTGATTAAACAGAAAGAAAGAAGGATGTGTGAATTAACTGTTCACAATAATGGTACACTGTATAAAAAAATATAATAAAAAAATAACATATTGGAGTATGTCTTACAAGAAAATACTATTTCAATCGTTCTACCTCAATTTCACATTTAATACAATGGTGATAGTTGCTGTTCCTTTGTAATTATTGGTTAGATTTACTAGCAATTTCTCAGTGAAAAATAAGTTAAAGTAAACCCTACATGATTTATTTTGATATTTATTTATTTACTTACTCATTTGTGACCCTGTACCACAAAACCAGTCATAAGGGTCAATTTTTTGAAATTGAGATTTATACATCATCTGAAAGCTGAATAAATAAGCTTTCCATTAATGCATGGTTTGTTAGGATAGGATATTTGGCTGAGATACAACTATTTGAAAATCTGGAATCTGAGGGTGCAAAATAAATCGAAATATTGAGAAAGTCGCCTTTAAAGTTGTCCAAATGAAGTTGTTAGCAATGTGTATTACTAATCAAAAATTAAGTTTTGATATATTTATGGTAAGAAATTTACTAAATAGTTTCATGGAACATGATATTTACTTAATGTCCTAATGATTTTTGGCATAAAAGAAAAATCGATAAGTTTGACCCATACAATGTATTGTTGGCTATTTCTACAAATATACCCCAGCGACTTAAGACTGCTTTTGTGGTCCAGGGTCACATTTATCTGAACTCAACTTGCCAACTTGGAAAACAGTATTGACCAATCAGCATTCAGGATCACAACTATCTATTTTATAATTGACTGTCTAAACTGTATAACCTTAAATGTAGAAAATGTATGTATTTATTTATTTGAGAAGGTATTGATTGATGCCAAACATATTGTGAAAGCAGGGAATTAATTCTTTTAAATTCTCCGTCTGCATCAAACCAAGCAAACCTCACTTGAACGTCGCTCCGTTTACCCTGTCAACCTAATTTTTCCAAAAAGAGTGCATTTGTTGAGTTCCTGGCCGGAGACATGCTGGGGGCGATATCTGTCTCCCACTGTCAGGAATGGAGCCACGGCGAGTGGGTGGCTGTCGGGCCGCGGCTGTATGCAGAGGTTCCATGTGCCCACGTCTCAGAGTGCTCAGAGACACGCTGTGCTAATGCGTTATCCGTGTGAATGAGCTCACGCTATGCTGAGCAGATAAAACCCCCACACTGACTCATCTGAAGGGAAAAAAACTGCGTTAAAGACAAAAAGAGCGAGAGGAGGGAGGGGGGGGGGGGGGGGGGTGGAGGAGGGCGCTTTAGTGGCTTTGTCATGAATATTCTAATTGGCAGTGTTATTTTTGATGATTATTAAGACTGACCCCGGGGCCCTTAGCAGATCTAATGTAGCAGAAAGAGAACAGCCACAGAAGACTGTTTAGTTCTCTTTCTCTCTTTTTCACTCATCTATTGTCCATTTACAGCCCACAGCATATGTGAATCCATGTTTCTGTATTTGTCTCTGGTGTAGTGTGGATTTAATGTGTTTGTGAGTCTTGTGAATGCAACAAATCCGTTTTGATACTGCCAAGAATGGGTTGTTTACTGGTGATTCAAAACCTATAATCCGATCAGAATTTGATGGAAGATTACTTTGAAAACATGCTAAATATGAACCATGTGTTCATAGTTAAATTTAGCAGCCTAACATAAGCTGCTCTAATCTAAACATTTCAGATTCTATGTGATTTACAGATTTTAATTGAATTTGTGTTTCTCCACAGTAGAAATCCAGTTTTCTAATATCTTGTTTCCCAGGACACATATTTACATATTGAAGTTTGTGCTTCTAGACACTAGACACTAGCTGTTGCTGACTATGGAAATTTTCATAGATGCAAAATAGAAAAGACCAGTCGCAATTAAAAGTGAAGTGAGTGACTTGACATGTGTATGGTATGGTGTCATACTCGGAATGTGTGCTCTGCATTTAACCCATCCAAGTGCACACACACAGCAGTGAGTTGAGAACACACTCACACACACACACACCTGGAGCAGTGGGCAGCCATTTTTGCTGTTGGGGTTTCAGTGTCTTGCTCAAGGGTACCTCAGTCGTGGGTATTGAAGGTGGAAGAGAGCGCTGTACATTCACTCCCCCCACCTACAATTCCTGCCTGTACTGTGACCCACGACTTTTGGGTTACAAGTCCGACTCTCTAACCATTAGGCCACGACTGTCCCCTAAATTCACTATGACCAATCAGATTTCAAATGTAAGTATTATGATACCATTGATGTTGGTGAGCACGTAAGAAACTTTCAAAATTTTTCCTTTACGCTACATCTTGTCTTTCGAAACCCTTATGACTTATAGCATAATGTCCGTTCTACTCTCAGGGAATGGTGACCACAGCTCTCAAAAAAGATTTTAGGTAAATAATGACTTCAGTCTCAGTCAGGAAGGCTTAAGGGTATGTGCTGGGTTACTATGATCACTGCATCCTAGACAACACATTCTTTTTTCTTTGTGACCTTGTTTTTATCTCTATTCAAATTGTGTTTCCATTGTCACTTGGCTAAACGGCATTACAGACAATCCAAAAACATTCCTTAATTCCATGAGGCATCCATTGAATCTGTACAGATAACTACCTTACATAATGCTTTGTTTGTGTTTCTTCCTCTCATCAGGGGTATCGGCCCAGCTTACAAACACCCGGCTAAGGAGGAACACCTCAGTCGGAACGCCCTTCTGGATGGCACCTGAGGTAGGACTGTTGGCAAGTAGTTTGCAAAGCATCGAGGCGACTTTGTTGAGTGCAAATGTTTTTCTTTACTTGGTTTTTCCATAAGATTTCCATATGAGATAGGGAAAGAGGACTACAGCTCTGAAGTTGTTTTGAGAGTCAAAATTTTCATATGACTCAAGGGTAGAGGCTTAAGTGCCTCAATTTGTCCTAGGTGTCAATGCAATCAAAACACAAACAGAGATGTATTATTAGTGCAGACTTCTAAACAGCTGCGGGGAACATTCTGGGTTGATTTCTGGACTAATCGAATGGATTAAATACTAAAGACGCTTGACAGTTTATTTGTGTTTCTGAGGTAAGACCACCTGTATTCCATTTTGTGTTTTTCTATCCGCATAAGGTTTACTGTACAATAGTATAGGTTAATGTAGAGGTCTAAACAGATTTTTTAAATGGAGAAATACTTTTTTTTTTTCACAAAAAGATTTTAATTTGCAGCTCTTTTGCTTTAGTTTTTTTTATATATTTCTCTCATCCCCTGATTAGTCTCTCTCACTTTTTAAAATTATATTTCTATCTTCAATTTTTTTTAAGAATATAAAAATATAAAATCTAAATGCTTTTATTTTGTGTAATATTCTTATGTATTTTCTGTATTATTAAACTATTACTATTCTGCACTATAAGGTTCCAGTTTCAGTTGCTTGTGTAGTACAACATACTGTATGTGCAAAACATAATACAATTATATGGTGGAAGAACACTTTATTTCATAGAATGGACTTACCAGTGTAGAATCTCTTTGAATTTAATTTAATAAAATCCTTTTTCTGTCATTCTAATTCCAAGTCAGTATTCCAACTGCTGAATTGAAAGGGAGCCACTTCTTAAATTCTGAATTTTATCCAACACTGCACATTTAAAAAACTGGCTTTTCTTGACATTTTCTAATTCCATTTCTTAATATAAAAATGTTAAATTGCATTTAATTTGTGTGACTTATTTGCTAGCTAGTTACATAGTCAAGCTGGAAAAAAATAATTTTAATATACATATTACAAAAAAAGGTGAATTCACTGTGCTCAACCAATGGTGCAGGGTGCATAGATCATCGTAATTACTCCAAATGAAAAAAGCAGGATCCACACTCACTTGAAAATGTAATGTTTTCTTGAATTTTTCATTATACAGGAAGCACAAATGGATCATCAGGATCATAAATATACATATTACAAAAAATATGTTCTTCACCTTTTGGTGGAAGTAATTTTTTTAAATGTATTTATTGTCATATTATGATATACAATAAACGTGACAATAAAATTTGTGTAACATTTTGCTGAACACTGTCACCGGTGGAAGTTATTTCTGTGCTCTGGTGACAGTGTTCAGCAGTCAGTGTCCGTTATAAACATTTGCAGTTCAGTAATGACTGTGTTTGTGTATTTGACCAGGTCATCGCGTGTGAGCAGCAGCTCGACTCCACGTATGACGAGCGCTGTGACGTGTGGTCTCTCGGGATCACGGCCATAGAGCTGGGTGATGGAGACCCGCCCCTGGCTGATCTTCATCCAATGAGAGCTCTCTTCAAAATTCCAAGGTGACCCGCCCTCATGTTTGTACGTTTGACACTTGTTGTACACAAACACTGATTTGCATGACTACTCTACACGATATTCAGATGATATTTAAAAAGACCTCACAGTCCACAAGGTCAGGTTTGTGTCAGTATATGGAATAATTAGTGATTTTAGCATGCAGGTGGATGGCACTGCTGTTTATTTGGGCCTTGGAGCTGTCAGAAGCCAGGCTGGTTTCAGTCAGATCTTTTTTTTGTTTCGTTTTTTAACGCTTTTTCTGTTATGATACGGAATATCTGTGGAAGTGTTACTAGTATCTGATTTCGCAGATAGGTCATTTCTGAATATAAAAATGTCGACACAATATAAAGTACTTGCTCTGGCTCTTGTTTTATATGATTTTTGTTCCGTTGCTGTGCATCGTGTTGTCTGTTGCTGTACAAGCAGGATGTGGAGGTTGGTAGGTGTGGAATTTGTCCTGCCTCTCCTCCACTGTGATTGGACGCAGAGGCGTCATTCCCTTTCAAAACAACGGGGCAAGTGCTCTTCAGATTTCTGAGCCAAGTGGATTTTAAATGCAGCTTTCAAGAGACAAAAATTGACTAATAATAATCAGTTGTGCCGAAGACAGACGCTCTCATTTGTTATGTATCAAAACTTGTTTTCAACCATTAATGTTTATTGAATGTTTCTCACACTAGCAAAATGAGTCATATCTCTTTTTACACATCTTCACAGCGTTGCGCATAATAACCAATCACACACGATTCTGTTGAGCTTATGAAAGCAATGGCTACATAAATGTTCTTTGCTCATTAATTAAAGTGTTATAATTAGCTTACAATGTTTTTATTAAATTCACATAAAATACAAAGTCAGTCTTATTAAAAATATTTTATGACATGACACCCATATTTGGTACTTAAATAACAAGACGAGTTATATGCGTAGTTAATAGCTTGCACTAACATCGCTCATTGCCCGCAGTAGATCAACTAGCATAACGATATAGTTATCAATTTTGGGAATATTTTGCCAAAAAAAAAAAAGGCTCACATCAGATATCCAGTGTGGCTACTGTGTATCAGAAGATACACTGGTGCCCCCTCAAAAACACTAAGTGCCTGGCGCCCCTGATTGGAGGGCGGACTAAAAAGTGACATGAGTGCGTTTTACCCAAAGTTGGACATTCTTCAGCGCCTCGTCACGCTTCTGCCGTTTTAAAAACTCTGCGCTCCCACTGAAAACAATTGAAAAAAAAAAAATGCACTAACATCTCTGAAGCTATTGGCAGATGTTATGATAGACAACATTCAATTGGACACTATTCAGAAGTTGTATGAATCTATTCTAAGAAGTTTGGAAGCTGTGTTAAGGCAAAGGTAACATTTTGTTTTGATGGTCCCCTTTAGACATTCTGTTCGCTGTAAGTAACTTTGCAACTACGTGTCAGCTACTAGTCATTAGAGTATTATCAGCTTTATATCTGCTAACATTTTATCCGCTTTTCCACTGTTAGTCCGAATGGCTTTAAAGGTCCCCTGAAATGCTTAGAAACACGCAGCGTTACTCTGTGTTGACGTCATTTTAACTGAAACAAGAAGACAGGGCGGGACATATGAAGCAGCCCCGCCCCTTTTTAAAATAGCCAATAGCGTTCGTTTATATCACAACTTGGGCTAGAGCCGTTGAGCGCCATAAAGCCGCATTTGACAGGGTATGCCAGCCACAATCTCATCCATATTGTTATAAAATATAGCATTCTGTGTAGAATTCAAATAGCTCCGATACATTTTGTGGTCTGCGCCGACTCGTGCATGTGATCCGCTCCGTGCTATCGTGTCTCTTGGCCGGAGCAGAGTGTGTGTGTGGTGCGGTGGTTAGCGTGACACAGCGCGAAACCAGACTTCTTTTTTTCCTCAATGGAAAGCATATTTACACTGTTTGAATCGTTCCCTGTCCCCTCTATAGTGCACTACGTGCCATTCACTGTACAGATTCTAATTCTGTGGACAAGTGACCGATTTC
>NW_015506588.1:404568-407731 GCF_001515645.1 Sinocyclocheilus grahami
ACTTAAAGGTCCCCTGAAATGCTTAGAAACACGCAGCGTTACTCTGTGTTGACGTCATTTTAACTGAAACAAGAAGACAGGGCGGGACATATGAAGCAGCCCCGCCCCTTTTTAAAATAGCCAATAGCGTTCGTTTATATCACAACTTGGGCTAGAGCCGTTGAGCGCCATAAAGCCGCATTTGACAGGGTATGCCAGCCACAATCTCATCCATATTGTTATAAAATATAGCATTCTGTGTAGAATTCAAATAGCTCCGATACATTTTGTGGTCTGCGCCGACTCGTGCATGTGATCCGCTCCGTGCTATCGTGTCTCTTGGCCGGAGCAGAGTGTGTGTGTGGTGCGGTGGTTAGCGTGACACAGCGCGAAACCAGACTTCTTTTTTTCCTCAATGGAAAGCATATTTACACTGTTTGAATCGTTCCCTGTCCCCTCTATAGTGCACTACGTGCCATTCACTGTACAGAGAATACTAATTCTGTGGACAAGTGACCGATTTCAGCCGCGGCTTCAGCGTCTATTTTATAGTGTAGGGGGCGGGCGCTTCGGATTCTAGAGAGCATTTGATTGGACAGAAATTTTGATGAGAAGCTGAAGTACGATGTGACGTCAAAAAAATCATTTTAGGCGGAAGTGACGAACTGCAAGCTTTGAATGCTTATATCTTCCAAATGCGAATTTTGTCACTGTTTTGGAGCACACTGCCTTATAGATAACATTAAGACTTACATATTGATACTAACACCCAAAAGAACTTTAATTTTGATTTCATGGGGACTTTAAGAACGGTAAGGAGCAGTTCCAGTTATTTTTCCATTTTAGCTTGGTACAATCAAATACCATAGAATACCCAAGACATGTCACTCGTATAGTTTTGAATTGGGAAAAATGCAGTGCTCAATATGGCCACTCTATCGAACGAAGCCCCGCCTTCTGAGTAAAAGAGCCAATCACTAATCTGTAAAGTAATCGCGTCACTGCAGCTGCCATTAGAAGTCACGGTAGCTATAGAAACATTCAGAGTTCTGAGATGCACACTTAGGACTGCGCATGCACACTGGCTGGTCTATCCTGAAAAATAAGCTTTTTTTAACACTATTTGAGCAAAAGAAACAACATTCATGAGGCAGTTGTTGTCAGATTCATTGGTGATTTCAAATATGAAATTTAATCGTAAGCTTAGCAAACAGTTTTGGAGAATTTGATGTTTCCCCATTCAAAGAGATAGGAGCTGCACTTGCATGCCCGAGAGGCGTTTCAAAGATGGCCACTGAGTGAAATGACTTGTCTTAAAGGGGCTTCGGTGCAATTACCATTTAGGCAGAATGCATGTAGGGACATCGCCAGTTCGCCACTCAGGATTGGTCACTTGTTTGTTGTATGGCTACTAGTTTCTCTCTGTAGAAGGCCAAACACGCTATTTGAGCAAACTAAACAGAATCATCTGATCATCATCCATAACGTCATCGCTATTGACATCTTATACCGTATGTAAACACTTGTGTTACCAAGGCAATGGGTGATGCATTTGTATTATAGGCTCTGTTATCAACCATACAGTGGAAAACAAAACCATAAACTTGCCACCTGGGCCAGAATGGAACGGTTAAGCAATAAGAATGGTTCGGCCCGACACTGGAAAAGCGTCTTTTATTTTGATGGTCCCCAACAGACATTCTACTGACTAATAACTATGCAAGTACATGTCAGCTTAATCTACAAGCACTTACCATAACCTAACAGTCTACTAATACTGTAATGAGAGTTAAGTTACTTATAATCAACAAAATGCCTTAAGTGGACCACCAAATTAAAGGCAAATTGTGGAAAATAACCTTTATAAAGAAATATCATCTATTTTCCAAGCATTCATATTACTTTGTCCAACCCCTGCATCCTTGTGGATACAAGAAAGAGACCAAGCGATTTTTCTTTCCATCGTGCACCTACCTGTCTGAAGGTGAAATTTGATTGTTTTCTGTTTTCGGGCTCAGCTGTTATCACCAGTGTCATCTTGATGGTGCAGCACTTTTGTGTTCTAATACACCTCACACACACACACACACACACACACACACAGCATCCGTCCATTGAGCGCTGTGCTATCAGAGCAGTGGCGTTCTGACTGCAGTCAGTGGTGGGTACAATCACAGAGCGGTGTGGTTATGTTTCTGACTGCTCATGTACACACTGCAGGCTGTCTTTGTTGGGTCTCTCTCATGTTCTCTTTGATTCTTATAAGAAAAAAACACACCTTACCACCCCCCCCCCCCCCCCCCCCCCCCCCCGAAAAAAAAATCTCACAAACCTCAGTCTTTTGAACGGCTGTGTATTTTGTTGATTATTTGGTGCTTTTATTAGTGACATTACCAGAACGAAACGCACCCCAGCCCACGTTATTGTTGTTGTCTGGTGGTTTTTGAATGCTGTGCTCTTAACGTTGCGGAAGGCTTTGTTGTTTTCATCTGTAATCTTTTATTTTTTGCTGCTGCGTTTCCGATAAGGATGCACTTTAATAGTCCAAGCGTTTCTCCAGTCTGACACCCGCTGTTTGTGTGGGGTGCAGCGTGCGATAAGCAGAGATGTATGCCCCCCCATTAGGGTAATTAATCGCTGTCAGAGGCACAGAGTGTGCTCCTGACGTGCTAGCCGTTGGGCTGGAGTACACTTCCTCAACCCTGCTCTCCCTCTGCTAATAGCCCCCTTCACCAGGACATCAAATGACGGCTAATTAGCTCTATTGTTCCACAGCAGGGAACGCTTGTCAGGTCCTCTGTGACACCATTAAGTGTCTATCTGCTTACTTATCTACATGTACAGGGAAAAGCTTGCTGGCAGCCTTCATAGACAAAGCTTTTTCGAAATGTAATTTATTCCTCAGATGGTAAAGGTGAATTTTCAGCGACCATAACTGGCGATCATTATTATTTTTAATGTTGAAAACAGTTGTGATACTTAATATTTTAATGGAAACTGTGATAGAAAGTAAAACAAATATGTATATATATTTTTTGGGGAACAACGTAAAAGTATTTGCTGTCATTTAATACATCCTTGCTAAAAGTATTAATTTCTTTTGGGGGAAAAAAATATATTTTTGGGGAAAAAAAATGAACGGTAATGTATTTTGCATGCTTGTTACAGCACCTATTGTTACTTT
>NW_015506588.1:407741-409266 GCF_001515645.1 Sinocyclocheilus grahami
AGTGTGGGGTTGGTAAGATTTTTATTGTTTTTTTGAAAGTCTCACCAAAGATGCATTTATTTGATCAAAAATACTTTTTAAAATAGTAATATTGTAAAATATTATTACAATGTAAAATAACTGTTTTGTATTTTAATAAATTTTCAAATATATTTTAAAATTTTATTCTTTGTTGAACAGAAACAAAAATATTTTGTAACGTTATACATTTATTTTTTTATTGTCACTTTTGATCATTCTAACGCATCCTTGCTGAATAAAAGAATTTCAGGGTCAAATCTAGCCCTGAACTTTTGAGCATTAGTGTATATTTTATGTTCAATATTAATATAAAAATGTATATGTGTATTTATTTATTTAAAATAAATAACTATAAATGTATAAACTGAGAAATTCAGATTTTTAATGTTAATGTTTTACTGACATTTTATACATTTTTTAAAATATTTTACATTTTTTGTTTTTTTAATCAGTATTTTATTGCAAAATTTGGCAGAATCGGGTCTTTTTAGTACTAAATCTAGATTTTATTTAATTTTTCTTGCTAAATCATTCAAGTTTCAGGATGAAATTAGTCAGATTTGAATTTGCAGCACTTATGTTGAATGATTATGTCTTGGGCAGAATCAGAGGAGATCTGGTATGACTTTGGTGCTGTAGGGTTTAAAAGCTGGTACATGCCCAGTGAACGGCAGTAGGCCAGTGGCACATGCTGATTGCATGTTAAGTGTTACATTTGTGTGACCCAGATTAGACCAGACTAAGCCTCGAGCCCTGGGCCCAAAATATCTGTTTTCAGCCCCCCTGCCACCAACAGACAGGAATACAGACATTTAGCCTGCGGACAGGAGCAAAATGAACCAGAAATAAACACATCCAACGATAGAGCTGATACACAATCTGAATATGTCACTGGAATGTGAATGGAAAATAGTTTCAACTGAGGGTCTCAATAAATGTTTTTTTAAATCTCTCCCAGTTGTCAATGATACTTTAACATACAAAAACATGAAAGGCAGGACAATTATTTCATTAAATATAAATATGCCACACAATAATAATACAAAAAAACATAATTACGACTTTTTAGTTGTGAGATAAAAAGTCCCAATTACCTTTTATATATATCTTTTTTTTATTTCATAGTGGAAACAAAACAAAACAAAGAAAAATTGCACGATGTAAACTTACAGCTCTGAGAAAAAAGGTAGGATTACAGGAAGTAAAAAAGAATTGTGGGATGTAAACTCAGATTTCCGAGAAAAAAGTCAGGAGGTCAGTCGACAATTCTGTGTTTATATCTCGCAATTCCAATTTTTGTGAGATAAAAAAATCACTTACTTAAAATCACATTTACAAGAGATTTGTGTTTCAAGTAAATGCTGATCTTTTGAACTTTTTATACATCAGAGAATCATGAAAAAAGTATCATGGTTTCCATGAAAAATAAATAAATGTTTTCTATTAGAATATATTTTAAAATGTATTTATTTCTGTGATGCAAAGCTGAATTTTCAGCATCATT
>NW_015506588.1:409492-413302 GCF_001515645.1 Sinocyclocheilus grahami
TTTCTCCAGTCTGACACCCGCTGTTTGTGTGGGGTGCAGCGTGCGATAAGCAGAGATGTATGCCCCCCCATTAGGGTAATTAATCGCTGTCAGAGGCACAGAGTGTGCTCCTGACGTGCTAGCCGTTGGGCTGGAGTACACTTCCTCAACCCTGCTCTCCCTCTGCTAATAGCCCCCTTCACCAGGACATCAAATGACGGCTAATTAGCTCTATTGTTCCACAGCAGGGAACGCTTGTCAGGTCCTCTGTGACACCATTAAGTGTCTATCTGCTTACTTATCTACATGTACAGGGAAAAGCTTGCTGGCAGCCTTCATAGACAAAGCTTTTTCACATCAGCACAAATTTACTAAAAAAAAATCACTTTCACTCATGCAACTTCAACCTCAAATAAAAGCACAAGGGAGACCACGGAAAAATGTCACTATTTTTACCTTACTGAAGTTTATAGCACATGCATGCGTTTTGGTATATAGACATTTTTCTTTGAGTATAATTAATATGGTCCGTACTTATAAGGACAATTGAAATGGTTCACCTATTCACCTAACAGCCAATTTTAGGCAGTAATCTAATAATCTTATCAAGTGAGAAGTGTCTTTTACCTTTAAAGTTAATGGAATCAATTCCCTCTCCTCATTTCTCTCTCACACTTATCTTTGTCTATCTATCTGTTTTTCTCTGAACAGAAATCCTCCACCCACCCTACACCAACCAGAGCTCTGGTCAAACGATTTTAACGATTTTATATGCAAGTAAGTAACACAGGTTAAATGTATTTGTATTTATATGTACGGCATTGGCAAATCCAAAGTTTGTTGGTTGTTAAAGTTTTGTTAGTTTTTTTTCTTTTAGACACTGATTTTGTGGGTTAGTTACTCTCATAAAGAGCCGTGTCTGAGTGTCTCATAATGCCTCGTCATACTTTAATTATCCTCCTGCTGTTTTACCAGAACTTTGCTTGTAACCGTAACTGAATTAATCTCAACAACCTTTAGCTTGTTTGTGTTTTTCCTGAATCTTGTCCTTATCAGTTGCCATTTGATTTGACTTCATCTTGGACATTTCAACACATATTCTCCCATTTTTTTGATTGTGTCCCCTTCAGGTGTCTGATAAAGGATTTTGAGCTCAGGCCCAATGTGTTTGACCTTCTTCAGCATGTCTTCATCAAACAGATTGTGGGGCGAGAGAAGACGCTGCAGAAGCAGCTGATGGAGCTAATCGACCTCAACCAACAAATGGGCGTTATCGAGAAAACAAGGTAGTTAGACACAAATATCAGCTCTAGTGCTTTCTGTGAGTCATACAATGTGTTTAACGTGACAAAAACAAAGCGTTTAAAATGCCACAAGTTTTAGTTTGGACTGTTTCTGACATTTACAATTTAAAAGGCACTTTTTTCAATAAAATTGTTCACGCTTAAGAATGAGATGAATCCTCCAGCCACACAAGTGACGTAGAACAAGAATCATTCTACATATTCTTGTGAAAAAGAAGTGCACTTAATTGTATTAAAGTGTTGTAAAATTATATATTTTTGAAACACTGTACTCAAAACATTAGATATATTAATGAAATTACTAAGTAAGTGTATTTAATGAGTGTACACTTTCTTAACACACTTAAGTATACTTTTAAAAAGTGCGTTTTGTAATAATGTCAAATTAAAAGTTTTACTTTCAAATTCATTTGAACTCCTTGTTTTAATAAACTTTTTAAAAAGATGTACACTTAGCTAACATTCTAAAGCACATGTAAAGTACTTGATTCTAATTTTTACTGTAGTGCGTTCAATAGTACATTTAAAGTGAATATATTTGAATTATACTAAGTCACAACTTCATTATTACAAATGTGTAATTAAAAATATTTAAATACGTGACATATGAGTTTCAATAGAAATGAATTTACAGTATTTTAGATGAACATAAATGCTTGTCAGTGCGTTCGGCAGTATATTTTAACCGCATTTCAAAGACAATAGAAGTAATTATAAAATCACATGTAAAGATTGAATTACCGTATATGGTATGTCCTGTTAAGTGTGTCAAAAACAACATGCAGCTCATTGCTTTTAATAAAAATTGAAACTGTAAGACATTTTTATTTGAATTTCAGTTAACATTAGTCATTAGTCTGAAAACATTGCATTCAGTTCATGATTAAGTATGTTCTTTTAAAGTATATCATTTCCGTAATGAATACTCTTTTTATAACTATGCTAAAGTGCACTTCTTTTTCACACGGAATGATTGGCCGATCTCTACCTGAGATTGTATCAAGAGAAATAGTCCATTGACACAAAGGGAGGAAACCTTAACGCTCGATGTGGTGGCTGCTGTTCTGCTTTACATTTAAAAGAACCGATGCATTATTATGTAGAAGTGCATCAAAATGCTCATTATGATGGCAGAAAATTTGAAAGTCCCATCTTGCATTAATAAGAGATTGTTTGTTTACTCTAGAACATGCTTGAGCCGTAGCTGGACCGACTTGTAAAATACTAATTTTCCATTTTTAGTGCCTACACTCTTAAAAATAAAGGTGCTTCAAAAGGTTCTTCAAGCGATGCCATAGAAGAACCATTTTTGGTTCCACAAAGAACCATTCAGTCAAAGGTTCTTTAAAGAACCTTTGACTGAATGGTTCTTTGTGGAACCAAAAATGGTTCTTCTATGGCATCGTGAAGCACCTTTATTTGTAAGAGTGTAGTGAGCACAGTTTATACTCTTGTTGATACCTTTATGATACCAAATATTATTTCTATTTTATTAAAACGTAATGTTGACAAATTATACCTTTGCATTTAAGCGTCTGACACCCGCTGTTTGTGTGGGGTGCAGCGTGTGATAAGCAGAGATGTTTGCACCCTATTAGGGTAATTAATTGCTATATATTAATATACTATTATTGACTTGACATACAGTGTTCATCTAAAGCATGTTTAAACAGACAACAATTTAAAAATAACTCTGAATGTAAGAATATGTCCTGTGTAATCAGCCTTGAAAGCTAGTGATATATCAGAATTATTTATAAATTAAAAACTTACATAAACACGTTCATAAAAAAATACAGGATCTCTGCTGACTGCAGTACTGGCCATTATGGTTGCACCAGAGGCCCCCTCATCACAACCCCTGCTTTGCCTCCAAGATATTAACTTCATTTTTATCATTTAAGCCATCTTGGAATAACTGAAAGGAGAGACAGTGATTCCAGGTATGATATATTTACGGTCAGTCACATGGGTTAGATCGAGTCTACTTCCTGTGGATGTAGCAGTAGCAGCTTTCTGTCTCTGAACATTATGTTGTGGCGACTTCCCTTGCAACTTTCCCAAAAGCTTCAATTGTTGACCCAATGGTGTGTTCTTGTGTTTCGCAAAATATCTTGTAAGGCAGCTAGTTACCAATATCATTGAGAATATGTGCTCATATCTTGTGCTTTTCTTAGCTCTGTAATTTCCGATCTTAAGAGTGCTTAGGATGTAGGGTTTATTCAGGAGTTGCTCTTTTAAATGTGTAAATAAATATATGGTTTGGACCAGTGTGCTGGGCTTTCTTACTTTACCTAACATTTGTTCAATAACATCACAGCCATAAGCTCTGTTCATGTTTGCAGTCAACTGTCTACATACATAGGCAGCTTCCTTTTGAGACAGCATGTGTTACTCACAAGAAGCATGTGAGGGCTTGCCATTAGCATGTTGCTAAGCTAACAACATTCATATTTAGTGTGAAAAGTCTTAGCAAGCATTAAAATACATAACACAAATATTGAGTAAATTAGTTCAGCTATGTTAT
>NW_015506588.1:415376-424361 GCF_001515645.1 Sinocyclocheilus grahami
ATTTGTAGTGTTGTATGTTATAAACCTATATTACATGCAGCTTTAGAGTGCTTTTTTACCCAGTTAAGTAGGACTTACATCTTTATGCAATTTCATAATTACTTCTGTTGTCTTTAAAATATGGTTAAATGTACTGATCAATTTACTGCCCACCATTTATGATAACCTAATTTACACTTTAATGTAATTTCTATTGAAACTTGAATCTCATATATTTAAATATATTTGTAATTACACAATTGCCATGATGAAGTTGCAATTTAGTACATTTAAAATATATTAACTTTAAATGTAATATCCAAAGAACACATTACAGTTAAAATTATAATCAAGCACTTAACATGTGCTTTAGTACATTAGTCAGCACATCAAAACAAATTTACTTATTTAAAGCACAACAAAAGTTTATTAAAACATGATTTAAAAAGTACTTTAAAGTAAAATGTGTAATTATTACAAAGTTCACTTTTGAAAGTGTACTTAAGAAACTTGTGACCTTTTATTTAATTAATATTATATTATTTGTAAGTACAGTTTTTCCAAAATTATTTTAAGATTTAAGTACATTACGAGTGTGTGTTCAATACAATTAAGCACACTTCTTTTTCACAAGGGTTTCTCAGCTTACTTTATTTATTAGTGATGTTTGTTTTTTTTATTTCAAAGCAGACAGGCTTATGATTATAACCTTGCAGAAGATAAAAAATCAATTGGCATAAACTTGCATTAATGGCAAGCCCATTACAACCACTCAGAATACTGTAGAAACTGCATAGAAATGCCCTGGCAACCTCCTTGGACACTCGAGCTACTGCTTAGCAAAACCCCAGAAACCATTCAGAACATCTTTGCAATATCAATATCAGTTAGCTAACAACCACTTCAAACATCTAAGCAGCCATATAGCAATGCTAGACACACCCTAGCAACCACATGAGAACATGCTAAAGCACCTTAGAAACTGCTTAGCAAAGTGCCAACAACCACTCAGATCACCTCAGCAACCGCACTGAAGTACACTGACATCTGCTCAGAACACTTAAAGGGATAGTTCACCCAAAACAATGACAATTCTGTCATCATTCACTCACCCTCAAGTTGTTTCAAACCAGACTTTCTTTCTTTTGATGAATACTAATACATTTTTGAAGAATGTGTCCCCATTGACTTCCATAGTATTTTTTCCTCCATACTATGGAAGTCAATGGAGACCAGCAACTGTTTGGTTACCTACATTCTTCAAAATATCTTCTTTTCTGTTCAACAGAAGAAATCAAGTCACACAGGTTTGGAACAACTTGAGGGTGAGTAAATAATTGTCATTTTTGGGTGAACTTTCTCTTTAAGCAACTGCATACAAATGCCATTTATGACATCTTAGAACCCACATAGGAATGCACTGTCAACCACCTACTCTAGGATAGTGGGGATTGTGTGTTTTGTATGGTCAAGCACCACTTTTGCTTCATAAAATGTGAATTATCAAATTAGTCAAACTAGTCAGTTATTAGTCAGCTGTCTAATACTCTATTGTTTCTGTGACAGAATTCTAAGATTTACGTTGGAGCCAAAAGAACGTCCAACCCTCCTCATATATATGCAGTTGCAGACATCGCATATCAGTCCATGGTCTCCTATAATACTGATCAGGTAGAGTATGTTCCTCTATGAACTTCTGGACTGTATACTGGAAAAGTGGTAACCTGCAATTGTTACTTGAAAGAAATATTTCTTCCTGATTTAACCCATATAAAGTAGTTTTGGTAGTATCAAGTAATGTATTTAGGTTGATTCCATGATATTCAATAATATTTTAATATTTAGATGTTACAATTTTTTAGTCATGTTCTGAGTATATCAGTCATGTTCTGAACTGTGTTTGTTTCTGTGTGCAGTGTATTGTTATCAGCGGAGAGAGTGGTGCTGGGAAAACAGAAAGCGCCCACCTATTAGTCCAACAGCTGACTGTTCTTGGAAAGGTTCGGAGGCAGCTTTATGTTCTCAATCTTATATTATGACTTATGTTATGTTTTTTCATAAAATGTCTCTCATATTGTCACGATTCGCTGCTGGAAGGAACGATGGAGACGTGGATAACATATGGTATTTAATGAGAGAATCACAGGGGTAAATCCACAACAGGAACAGGTGTAAACACACGTAATCCAACAAGTAGACCCGACAAACACAGACTGAACAGTCTGGGGCTTAAATACACAGGACACATTTGCCATCAATGAACAATCAACGTGAAGGAGAAACTGGGTCACAGGGATCACAGGTCTGACATTTCTCCCCCCTTACGGAAGGCGCATCCTCGCGCCGTAGAAACAACAGAGGGAGGGAACTTGGGAGGAGGCTCAGGAGGAGGACGGACACCCGGGAGGAGGCCAGCAGACAGAGTCCAGGGAGGTGACGAAGGAGGGAGGAGCCAGGGCGGAGACAAAAAGGACTTGGAGCAGGCGGTGCCAGGTGGGACCCAGGCAACAGCCATGATAACGACCCATGGTGGAGCCGACGGAGGGAGGAGCCATGGAGGAAGAAGGGCTGACGACTCCAGGGGGCCAACCAACTGCGGTGGAGCAGGTGGCGGAGGAGCCCGAGGCGGAGACTGACAGCTGATGAGCCAGGGCGATGGGGAGGATCCAGAGGGCCAAGGCGGAGCAGATGGTGCCAGTGATCGAGGCAGAGGCGGGGAACCAGAAGGCCGTGGTGGATCCGGAGCGACAGAGGACTGAGGAGGAGCCGAAGGGAAGGAGGAGCCTGACAGAGCCGGACGGACGAGGCGCAACCGGAGGAGTGGAGTCCCGAGGCGACAGATGGTCGACGACAGACCAAGGCGGAGCCAGAGGGACGAGGGAGCCAGGTGGAGCCAGTGGACTGATGGGCCACGGCAGAGAGGAGGGAGCTAGGAGCCATGGTGGAGCCGCTGGGTCAAAGGGCCGAGGCGGAGTCCGGGATTCAGAGGCTGGAGGCGGAGACAGGGGATCCTCCAGCTACGGTGACGATGGAGGATGGCAGACCCGAGGAGGATCCAGACGACAGCGGTGGAGGAGGCAGGAGCGGGTTGGTGGGCAGGTATTTGTGAGCCTCCGGGCTAAACTCAGGAACAGGAGCCTTTTCAGCCTTCCACATTCCCAGATCCATTAATTGCTCACCCTCAGCCACGGTGCAGGGGGCGGAACTCCTCTCCGCGCTCTCATTGTCCATGACGATCTCCCCCGTGGCAAGCTCTGTAGCCGGCTCTCGCATCTGGTCTGACGTCACAGGCTCGGGCTCCGGGGCGATCCTCAGCACTGTCGCTCTCTCTGGCAATAGCTCGTCAGTCGCGGTGGGCTTGGGCTTAAGCTCCGGGGAGATGGTGGGCTGGACTCTGGGTCTGGTTGTGTTCTGTTCAGAGATAGACGCTCTCCAGACACCAGATGATTGCAGTAATGGCTACATGACCAGTTCTTTTTTTTTTCCTTCAGGCAAACAATCGGACCCTCCAAGAGAAGATTTTGCTGGTCAATAGTCTGGTGGAGGCCTTTGGAAATGCCTGTACTGTGATCAATGATAACTCCAGTCGCTTTGGGAAGTATCTGGAGATGAATTTCACAAGTGGAGGCACAGTGGTGGGAGCTCAGATCTCAGATTACCTCCTGGAGAAATCCCGGGTCATACACCAGGCCGTGTAAGAGACCATCTTCCTGCACATTAACCATGAAGCTGCAGCTAAATTCAGCATGAATACTGAATTAAATATCAAATGATAAGGACTGACTGAAATGGCCAAACACATTTTTATGTTTAATAATTTTCCTGTTTTATCGATTAGCCCAGAAGGGTACAAATCATTTGTTGAAAAATAAAAAAGACAATTTGGAGCAACAATAAATTAAGCACAATGGAAAAGAAAAATGGTTACAATTGTTAGAAATTATGTACAAAGAATCGGCAGGTTACACATTGTATTAAACATTAAAATTTGATGTAGAAAGACTGAAATAGTATTTTTGGCAAATCATACTCCAATAATGTGTTTTATTTATATCTTTACAAATATATATATATATATATATTTATATATTTTTTTTTACAGCGCTATTTTGATGGCAAATGTTCGTTTGTATTAATTGTTCAAACTTATGTATGTAATGAATTAATGCATTTGTTTAAAATATTTCTTATAATAAGTTATAATTTATAATGCCATAAAGTTATAAAGTAATAATTTTAATGGTAAAAATAAAAAAAATATTAAATCATTAAATTAATTTAAATTATTAAATTCAATTAAAATAAGAAAATTAAGAATATGCTTTTCTTTTCATTGTGTTTACTTGCCATCATTTTCCACCAGCACTTTTTCTCAGCTGCTTGGATACTAAAATGGATTCTTTCTTTTTTCAGAGGGGAACGTAACTTCCACATCTTCTATTATATCTATGCCGGTCTGGCAGAGAGGAAGAAACTCGGCCACTACAAGCTGTCAGACAGCAAAACTCCAAAGTAAGTTCTTGAGCGCCTGATAACAGCTTGCTGTTTTTATCTGGATCCACATCTGACATGCTTACTTCTGTTTTGTACTCTTTGTTTTTCTCAATTCCAGGTATCTCCACAATGAGAATGTTAAATTAGTGCCTGACATTGTGGGCAATGCCTTCTATAAGGAGCAGTTTGAGACAGTGGAGCAGTGCTTCAAAGTCATCGGCTTCACACTAGAGGTACACAAACCTATCGCAATAAAGTGCTTACAGTCTTTAAAATAATGGTTCAAGAATACCATATTGACATTTTTTTCTGCAAAGAACTCTTCTAAGTACAGTAGAATCACATTTTTAATAAGTGTCATTTAGAACGTTAATTTAATTTTACATAATTAGAGTTCTTAAATTGGAGATGATAGCACTGGCTGTCATTATATTAAAATGCAAACGTTGTTTCTTTTGGAAAAGGGGCTAAATGCCCTTTGATTTCTATATAATGAAGTGTAATAGACAAGAAGAACACTGTGGTGCAGTGACCGTGAGAATAGCATGCCTGTCCATTCAGGTCCAGTGCTCTGAACGCTGGCGATGGCCTGTGTGGAGGGTGATGTAGAAGTTGTCACCCAGTGCTCTAATGCCATCAGTCTTCACAATTAGCATCAGGAGAATCAATGATGCATGCTAGAATACATTACCAGTGCCCATTTTGTCTGGACGGCTTCAAATCAAAGCTTATCAGTGAAATAAGAAATCCCAAGATCGTGAAACTATCACAATAGAGCGCAACGTCTGGTTCTGGAAGTAACTCAATAAATTTTCTTTATAGAGAAATTATTTTTAACCTTTCAATGTAGATGCGCAATGAATAACATGAGTTTAAGAGTTTTTAGCTCTATTCCTCAAACGATTCCTTAAATTGTTTTTGAATGTGTAGTGTACTTCCAATATTAAAAATAGCCTGTACTTGCAGATAATATAATATTAATGAAATAAAAAGCCACTTAAGTGTTCTTAAAGTGAGTACACTTTCATCACTATTACATTACATTTAGAAGTATATTATTTTCCTAATAAATATTCCTTTTAAAAAAAATTGGTGTACTGAGAAACTTTAGTTCTGGAAACACTGTTGTGAATTATACCACAGAACTACCCCCAGGCCAACATCTAAATCTTCTTAGATAACTTACTCTGTCTCTGTAATGTCAGTTTAGTTTTCGATTTCTCAAGGGAGACAGGAATAATCACAGGCCTGTGAGTGACATGACTTTGACATTACGGAACACTGTACTCTTTAGGGAATCCACCTAATCGAATAGACAGGTTTGGCAGTGTGTCACTAGATATTAACTGCTATGCTACATTTGCAGAAATATGTAGCAGTTTCATTCCTCTTGAATGGGATGCTTAAACATAGATGCTATTAGATGTGATGTCATGTAATAAATCATCTAATTTATGCCTGGCATCTCTTCTGTAGGATTTTTAATTTAATGCATTTTATTTATCCGTTGATATAACCAACCGTGGTATTATTTTTATGTCATAATTTCATTAGGAGCTCGGGAGCGTTTACAGTACCTTAGCTGGGATCCTAAATGCAGGTGATGTTGAGTTCACATCAGTGGCTTCGGAACATCAGACGGACAAAAGCAACATTTCCAACATGGCAGTACTAGAGAGTGGTAAGTATTGCTATATGTTCCAGGTTTTGATCTGAGCCTGAGCACAGTTATATAATCAGTCATGGGCATTGTGTGTTTATGTAATTCTGAAGAGCCACAAGAAACCCTGTGTAAATCCCTATCTGCATCTCTTTAAAAAAAAAAATCTCCATAAACAAGCCTTGTTGCTCTTAGCTGACTTAATAGATGTAGAGGGGCACTTTTCACCATGTTATCTAGACCAGTTTATCTAACTTAAACTAGCAAACCACATTTGAGTTTCTTTTTCTATTTTTTACACAGTTAGCATGGTACTACTTGATATTAAATAGTGTGACATTGTAGGTCTTAGTGCATCTGAAATTACACTGTGATGATTTCATAAAGTGTCTAGGCTAAAATTGCTCACAATCCCTTGGGAAATGGAGTTTGCAATACTTTCACCATAGACATGTCACAATCCGCTGGAGCACGGGCATGAGGAAACGAGGAGACGTGGAGATTTCACAGAACGAGAGTCTTTTAATGATCCAAATGGGAGACACAGAGCACAAGGATGACGTTCACAACAAGTAGACCCAAAAAAACAAATTGAACAGACTGGGGCTTATAAACACAGGGCAATCAGGGGAACACAGGTGCATGTAATCATAAAGTAATCAAACTAAACAAGAACAGGAAAAGGACCATAAAAGGAAACACAGGAAGAACTACAGAGACAAAACGGGGTCCAAAAGTCTGACATTTTTCGCCCCCTCCCGGAAGGTGCGTCCTCGCACCGTAGATACAACAGAGGGAAGGATGGGTGTGAATTTGGGAGGAGGCTCAGGAGGAGGACGGACACCCAGGAGGGGGCCGGCAGACAGAGACAATGGGGGTTACTAAGGAGAGAGGAGCCAGGGAGGAGACAGGAGGGGCTTGGAGCAGGAAGAGCCAAGCTGAACCCAGGCCACAGCCATTATGATGACCCATGGTGGAGCCGACGGAGGGAAGAGCCATGGAGGAGGAATGGTTGCATGGAGGAGGAATGGTCCGGAGCAGGTGGTGTAGGAGCCCGAGGCAGAGACAGAGAGCCAACGAGCCAGGGGGATGCCGAGGATCCGGGGGGCCAGGGTGGAGCCCAGGGCTCCGGCCACCGAGGTGGAGATCCGGAGATCCACGGCGGAGCCGGAGCGACTGAGGACCAAGGTGGAGCTGGCGGGAGGAAGGAGCCCAATGGAGCCGGTGGGACGAAGCGACGAGGTGCAGCCTCCAGCAGGAGGAGGAAGAATTCTGGGCGGGTGGAGGGATCCATAAGGGGAAACACAATGGAAACAAAAACACTGAGAGAAAAAACGGAAACAAAAACGGAGGGTAGACACACAGAGTTAACTGTATTCGGTCGGGTCTTCTGTCACAATCCGCTGGAGCACGGGCACGAGGAAACGAGGAGATGTGGAGATTTCACAGAACGAGAGTTTTTTAACACAGGGCAATCAGGGGAACACAGGTGCATGGAATCATAAAGTAATCAAACTAAGCAAGAACAGGAAAAATACCATAAAAGGAAACACAGGAAGAACTACGGCGAGGTAAAACATTTCCAAAAGTCTGACAAAACTTTTCTGTTGCAGGAAAAAATATATATATTGTAAGGCAAGAGACAGCAGTTTTAAATGTATGAACCTAAAAGTATACCATAACTAGTGACATGCACAATTACTGATTAGTGTATGTATGTAAATTGGGATGTGGCACCAGTCATGTATAACCATACTATATAGCATTCCGGTGTAAGATTTTTGTGTCCCAAATGTAATGCTTTTATTGTTAACTTAAAGTATTAAAAATTGTTTTCGTAATTGAAATAAAATAAAATATAAATATTAGAGGAAAAACCAAAACCTAAACTTGGCAGCTAACTGAAGTAAATACAGTAAGTTGAAGCTGAAGAATTAAAATGACTAAAATCAAAACTGTAATAAAAAATTTACTAAAATTAAAACTGGAAAAATAAAAATAAAAGTTAATTCATGTTAATAAATATTATGGTAACATAATAAGGCCCCATTACTTAATGCATTAATTAGCAATAAGCAATGCATTTGTTACAGTATTTATTAATCTTTAACTAGCAATGAACAACTGTTCGTTTTAGTTCATGTTAACTCAGGTCCGTTAAATAATATTAACAGATGCAACGTTTGATTTTAATAATGTTTTAGTAAATGTTGTAATTACATTAACTAAGATTAATAGTTTCGGTCCCACTTTATATTAAGTGGCCTTAACTACTATGTACTTACATCAAAACTCAATAACACAATAAGTGCATAGTACCAAATGATTAATTTAAATGTAAGTACATAGTAGTTAGGCCACTTAATATAAAGTGGGACCATAGTTTATTTATAAGTTAACTAATGAAGTTAACTAATGTTTAACAAATGGAACCTTATTGTAAAGTGTTAGCAAAACGATAATAGTATACAAATAAAGTCAAATCTCAGTACATTTATTTCCTATAGTAGCGAATGGGTCTTCAAATTAATTGAGGTAACGAATTTGGCTAGATACTAAAGCTAACAGTACTTAAGAAATGAGTTTGTTGTTGTGTTTTTTTGTATTATTGAGATACTATTATATATTTTATTTATATTTTAATTCGTTTTTTGTTTGTTGTATACAATTTTGCTGCAGTTTCCTGAGATGGTAGCAAAACTGGTGTTCTGACTTGTTACTTGTACTAAAAGCGTATTTTAAAATGTATTCAGTAGAAGTGGCATGCAGTTCCTATATATCTAAATAAGCACATTGTTATGTTTCTATGTGTTTGTATGTTCAGCTGCATCGCTGCTGTGTATCCGTGCGGA
>NW_015506589.1:0-426 GCF_001515645.1 Sinocyclocheilus grahami
GTGTGTGTGTGTGTGTGTGTGTGCGCGTGTTTGTGTGTGTGTGTGCGTGCGTGTGTGTGTGCGTGCGTGCGTTTGTGTGCGTGTTTGTGCGTGTTTGTGTGTGTGCGTGTTTGTGTGTGTGTGCGTGTTTGTGTGTGCGTGTTTGTGTGTGTGTGTGTGTGTGTTAGTTTGCTTGGTCAGTCAGGCCCATTGCCTGACCATTTACAGCTCTTTGGACAGTGTTTGAAGTCAGACAGGGGAGATGATAGTGGGGGCTGGTTAGAATCTCCTTGACGGCGAGGAACCATTTGGCAATTTAAAACCCCTATACAAACGTAAAGTCTCTGACCAGAACTGTAATTTATATGCAAATGTCAAAAGGCTAAAAGGGTCTCTTAAGCCATAAACACCCCAAAGATCATGCATGATTCTACGCAGATGCTACAC
>NW_015506589.1:10135-22440 GCF_001515645.1 Sinocyclocheilus grahami
CACGTGTGTGTGTGTGTGTGTGTGTGTGTGTGTGTGCGCAGAGCTCTCTGTCTGTAGGGAGTGACATTGACATGACGGACATCCAGACGCTAGCAGTTCCTCTCAGGAAGTCGTGGGATTCTGCACAGGAAGGGGCGGGCATTGAGGTTTGTGACTCTTTATGCACTACAGTAACAGGCTGTTTTCATGCTGAATGAGAGCAGAATCGGTCTCGGTGTGTGTATCTGTGAGTGTGTGTTTATCTGTCTGTGTGTGTGCGCAGGTGCTGATGTCGAGCTGCTCGCTGTGCCGCAGCTGTAATTCTCTGGTGTATGATGAGGAGATCATGGCCGGCTGGTCGTCTGACGACTCTAATCTCAACACCACCTGTCCGTTCTGCTCCGCGCCGTTCGTCCCGCTGCTGAACGCAGAGATCTGTGACCCGGGGCCCGTCTGCAGGTGACGCAGAACTACTGAAACTAACCAAAAAAAACAAACGTTTGTGTTATTTGAAATAAAATAAACATTCACTGAAATAATACAAAACATAAACTTAAACTCATTTTATTTCAGCTTTATTTAAATTTATTATAACTTTTTTTGACTAAAATAACTAAAACTGGAACTGAATTAAAATGAATAAAAACTGTATAATAAGTAATAATATAAAACACAACAAAACTTTAAAATCAAAATAGAAAATATATAAAAATCTGATTCAAAATATTAATGAAAACTATCTAATTGATACTAAAATAACACACGCTTGAGTATTTGATTAGGGGAACTTTTCTCTCCTTTAGGATAATTTAATATTTTTTTAAAGAGTAGATTATAATACTTCAAATAATTTCTTCCAAATTAAATAATTTTAAGATTATGAAAATTCTACTTTGCCTTAAGAACAAAAAAATCACATTTTCAGTTAATTTGATATTTTTGTGTCTGAAACAAACAACTGTTGTTCAAAGTTCATAAGAATAGCAACACCAGAGATCTTTTGATGAGATCAACATCAGAGTTAAATTACTGAAATAACGCAGAATTTCAGGGGAATTCAGAGAAATGTTTTATCTTGTCTAACAAAAAAAAAAAGATTTTGTTTTTGTTTTAAAGAGATCTTAATATTTTAATATATATTATTTTTATTTATTATTAATATATAATAAATATTTTCCCCAAATTCAATAGTAAATTGAATAGGTTTTTTCCCCCCGATTTTCTGTTTTCCACTATAGCCAAGACCTCGAATAAATATGAATGTAAATATTAAATCTTCCTCTATAGTAAGTTTATAAATAGTTTTCTATTTGTGAAAAAAAGAATGTGGTATTTATGTGGTCAATATTCTCAACCATAAGTCGCTAGGAATCACAATGACGTTGATGTGAGAACAACATTCACACACACACACACACACACACACACACACATACAGTGGGGTCCAGTGGGGTCACACTCTACATCTGTCATTCAAAGTCTAATTTCAACTTTAAAATAAACTTTTTTAGGATATTAAAAAAACTATTTATAAAAAATGTGAAAAAATGTAAGTTTCTGCACTATTTGTACGATAATCAAATACTGATTATACTGAAGAAAAAAAACCATTTGAAAATACTTATGTACTTAGAAAGGGGGGGGGGCACTTATTCATATGGAGTCACATGATCTGATTGTGTGTGTGTCTCTGTCTCTGTCTCTGTCTCTCTGTGTGTGTGTGTGTGTGTGTGTGTGTGTGTGTGTGTGTCTCTGTGTGTGTGTCTCTGTGTGTGTGTGTGTGCAGCGTGGAGCGCAGTAACCTGAGTGCGGAGGATGAGATGCAGAATATCATGCGTCCTCCCGCTGCTCCGGACGACACACTGCAGCACCTGTGCAACGGCGTCAGAGAGACGGACTCCAGCTCTGAGACCAGCAGCCAATCAGAGAGCAGCGTGCCGTCGGTGGGCGGGGCCCCGCAGGTGACGGTGGCGTACCTGAGCCCGCTGGTGCTGCGCAAGGAGATGGAGAGTCTGCTGGAGAACGAGGGCGATGCTGTTCTCTCTCAGGTCCAGCTGCTGGACAGTCACTCCATCCTCTTCTGGAATCTGGTGTGGTACTTCACTCGCCTCGGCCTGCCCAGTAACCTGCTGCAGCTGCTGCGGACGTCTCCGCTGACCGCACGCCTCGCACAGGTCTCACTCACTCACTCACTCTCACACACACTCTCATATGCGCACACACACACACACACACACACACATATATCGACAAACATCCCAACCCTAACCATACACACTCTCGTACACACACACACACACACACACACATATATCGACAAACATCCCAACCCTAACCATACACACTCACATACACACACGTGCACGCACGCACACGCACACACACACACACATAGAGACACACACACACACACACACACATACACACGCACACACACACACATATCGACATACATCACTAACCCTAACCATACACACTCACTCACTCACACTCTCATACATACATACACTCCCATAAACACGCACACACACACACAAATATATATCGACATACATCACTAACCCTAACCATACACACTCACTCACTCACACTCTCATACATACATACACTCCCATACACACGCACCCATACACACACACACATATCGACATACATCGCTAACCCTAACCATACACACTCACTCACTCACACTCTCATACATACATACACTCCCATACACACGCACCCATACACACACACACATATCGACATACATCGCTAACCCTAACCATACACACTCACTCACTCACACTCTCATACATACATACACTCCCATACACACGCACCCATACACACACACACATATCGACATACATCGCTAACCCTAACCATACACACTCACTCACTCACACTCTCATACATACATACACTCCCATACACACGCACCCATACACACACACACATATCGACATACATCGCTAACCCTAACCATACACACTCACTCACTCACACTCTCATACATACATACACTCCCATACACACGCACCCATACACACACACACATATCGACATACATCGCTAACCCTAACCATACACACTCACTCACTCACACTCTCATACATACATACACTCCCATACACACGCACCCATACACACACACACATATCGACATACATCGCTAACCCTAACCATACACACTCACTCACTCACACTCTCATACATACATACACTCCCATACACACGCACCCATACACACACACACATATCGACATACATCGCTAACCCTAACCATACACACTCACTCACTCACACTCTCATACATACATACACTCCCATACACACGCACCCATACACACACACACATATCGACATACATCGCTAACCCTAACCATACACACTCACTCACTCACACTCTCATACATACATACACTCCCATACACACGCACCCATACACACACACACATATCGACATACATCGCTAACCCTAACCATACACACTCACTCACTCACACTCTCATACATACATACACTCCCATACACACGCACCCATACACACACACACATATCGACATACATCGCTAACCCTAACCATACACACTCACTCACTCACACTCTCATACATACATACACTCCCATACACACGCACCCATACACACACACACATATCGACATACATCGCTAACCCTAACCATACACACTCACTCACTCACACTCTCATACATACATACACTCCCATACACACGCACCCATACACACACACACATATCGACATACATCGCTAACCCTAACCATACACACTCACTCACACACACACTCTCGTACATACACACACACACACATATTAACATACATCGCTAACCCTAACCATACACACTCACTCACTCAGTCACAGAGGAGCTCAGCTGACGGTGTGTTTGTGTGTCAGGGGTCAGAGGGCACGGCGGTGCGCGTGAGGCTGCTGTGGGACACACTGACCCCAGATACAGAGCAGTGGCCGGCACTCTACATGCTCTGGAGGATTCACAGTAAGACACACACACACACACACACACACACACACACACACACACACACAAAGCCTAACATCAACACTCATAATACATTCAAAATCTCTTACCTGTTTTCACAAAACTTAATATTTTTCAACTAAAACCACACTGATCAGCAACTTCTCGTTAATGAGTGAATGTGAAAACATGTCAAAGTTTTGAATGTTACCATGATGCAAAATAAATACTATATAACCAGTGTTGGGGAAAGTTACTTTTAAAAGTAATGTATTTCAATATTGCGTTATCCATACAAAAGTAACAAGCTGCGTTACTTAGTTAGTTTTTATGGAAAATAATGCATTACATGACTTCTGCAATATTTTTTGTCATCTGGGCTGGGCTTGTTTATTTGTTTTTTTAATAACAAAAACCCAAAAGCTGAAGGAAGAGCCTCTGTCTCTGCACTCACTCCTGATTTCTCTCAGCATGAAGACAGGAGAGCTGTCAGTCAGTACATGGGAAGGATCTGGCATTTCTTACCTGAAAAAGTCAACCAGATGTTTTGTTGTAAATTTAAAATAATGAGTTACTTTACTAATTACTTGAAAAAGTAATCTGATTATGTAACTTGCGGTACTTGTAATGCATTACCCCCAATACTGGGGTATACATTACTATATACGTATAGTAATGTTGTTGAGATTTTTTTAATTTGAATATATCATTGTATAAAATTTAAAACAACATATAATCTGAGAATTACTCGTATTTAGCCCATTGGAATGAATTTATAACTCTTGATTGCTCAGATACAGTCCAAATGTATGAAAACTACATAATTTCTATCAAAACAACACTCTGAAATATTTTCAAACAAAATAAGTTCATACGCATAAGCATTCACTTTCAGATAAAAAAGTGATCAGTTTTTCTTGCTGCAATGGTTCATCAGTAGACATACATATTCATGTTCATCAACAAAAGACTAAATATATTTTACATGAAACATGTCACATGTATTTAAATGGTTATATATCTTTAAAAAAATTGTAAAAAAGAAATGCAAAGCATCGCTCCCTCACTAAAAACTGCATTTTTTAGAATTTTTTATGTATCTCTTCTGGGTCAAAACGGACACCAATGCATTATGAGAGTAACACTCATCAAGCGCAAATGCAAGTAAAATCAGCACTGGCGAGTATATGTACTCTCCTACAGTATTACAGTATTAATAATCTGTCGATTCCCATTATTTAATGTGATTCCCCTCCCGTCCTGCAGGTGGCGTCCCCATGCGCAGCTACAGCTGGCGGCATCACAACCATCCCTTCAACCTCAGCTTCCTGGAGGAAGTGCTACGCTGGATCGGTCTGAACGAGGTACACAAGGCCATCGTGCTCTTCCTGGATACAGTTGCTAAGCAGCCCGGCACTCCGCGGATACAGAGGTGAGGAGTGGTGAGAGCTCAGGTGATGCTCAGGTGAGTCTGAACGCGCGACTGACGTGTGTTTGTGTGGATCTGCAGGAGCCTGTACAGAGAGATGCTCTTCCTCACGGTGGCCGCCATGGGCAAAGATCACGTCGGTGAGTGGCGAAGGACCATCAAACTCCAATAAACGAGCAGAACCCGTGCAGTTTTTATTTTGACATCTATTTTTATGTCTGTTTTAGTAGGTTTAGTACTCCAACTTAAAGGGATAGTTCACCCAAAAATCAACATTTGCTGTTAATTTACTCACACCATCCAATATGTCCCTGTTGAAAGAAAACAGCATATGATGGTTAGGTATGTTTTAAAGCATGGTAGCTGGTTTAAGCAGGTTATAAGCTGGTCCTGAGCAACTAGCTACCATGCTTCAAAACATACCTAACCAGCATATGCTGTTTTTTTCAGTAGGGGTAGTTGACTTTTTTTCTTCAGTAGAACAGTAAAGAAGATTTTTAGCTGTAACCGTGGACTTCGGTGATTCATAAAATGCAGGTCAATGGCTACCGGCACTTTGAGAGTCAAAAACGCACATACAGGTGACACAAAATGAATCCCTGTGGCTCCTGATGATATATTGAGGTCTTATGAAACAAAACAATCGGTCTGTGCAAGAAACTGAACATTATTTACAACATTATTACTGTAATCCAGAGCCTCAGGCAAAATCTTTTCTATGAACTGATTCTTTCGGACAGTTCAATTCAATGAACAGGTTCAATTCACCAGTTCGTTTACGTGTATATATATATATATATATATATATATATATATATGTTGGGGAAAAAAACAAAAACGAATAGAATAGTTAGGTGCTAGTATTAATTGGTCAGGTGCTGGCGAAAAAGATGTCTCTTTAGACTTTTTTTTGAAAATGGCTAAAGACTCAGCTGCTCGAATTGAGATCGGCAGGTCGTTCCACCAGCTGGGAACAGTCCAGGAAAATGTCAGAGAGCGTGATTCTTTGGGACGGAACCATGAGGCGTCGTTCACTTGCAGAACACAAGGAGGGCACATAAGTCTGAACTAGTGAGTTTAGGTATACTGGTGGAGAGCCAGTGGTTGTCTTATAACAGTACCTTGAATTTGATGCGAGCAGCTATTGGCAGCCAGTGCAAACTGATGAAGAGAGGTGTGACGTGGGCTTTCTTCGGCTCGTTGAAGACCACTCTCGCTGCTGCATTCTGGATCAGTTGCAGAGGCTTGATAGTAAATGCCGGAAGGCCTGCCAAGAGAGCATTACAATAGTCCAGTCTGGAGAGAACAAGAGCTTGGACAAGGAGTTGTGCAGCTTGCTCTGATAGGAAGGGTCTAATCTTCCTAATGTTGTATAAGGCAAATCTGCAGGACCGGGTTGTTGTAGCAATATGGTCTGTGAAGCTTAACCGATCATCAATCACAACTCCAAGGTTCCTGGCTGTCCTGGAAGGAGTTATGGTTGATGAGCCTAACTGTATAGAGAAGTTGTGATGAAGTGCTGGGTTGGCTGAGAACACGAGCAGTTCTGTCTTAGCAAGGTTGAGTTGAAGGTGATGGTCCTTCATCCAGCCAGAGATGTCTGTCAGACATGCTGCAATGCGAACAGCTACCGTCAGATCTTCTGGTTGGATTGAGAAGTAGAGTTGAGTGTCGTCAGCATAGCAGTGCTAGGAAAAGCCAAGCTTCTGAATGACAGATCCTACTGATGACATGTAGATGGAGAAGAAAAGTGGTCCAAGCACTGAGCCCTGAGGAACCCCAGTAGCAAGAAGTTGTGACTTAGAAACCTTACCTCCACAATTATATTATTAAAGCATCCAATAATGATGTGAATCGTGGATATTTTACATGTCTAAAGCATATAAAGTGAATAAACTTGTCTTCTTCAGTTCATCTTTTTACATAATGAGAAACCATAAAAACTTTCATTTGGCCCTTCATTCGAGTGCTGGGTTCACGCGTGTGCAGTTCAGCGGCTCATTGGTCTTCGGTCCGAGTCGAACCGTTTCCTCAGTTCAGTGACTGTTGGAGGAACTGGAGCGCTGAATCAGATATGCGACTCATTTCCAGTTGGAGTGACTGACATGCGTCTGAAAGTGAGTTTTGATTGAGTAACTTGTAGATCTGTGCTGCTCGAGACATGAACTGTTTCAGACACTTCAGTCCGATTTGATGAGCTGGTTCAACTAGTTCATTAAAATGAACCAGTTCAAAAGAATGATTTGTTTGTGAACCGAACATCACTCTGGACCGTTTGCCTGAGGCTCTGGATTACAATAATAATTAGGGGTTCTCCGATCAGGATGTTTGAGGCCGATCGCAGAAAGCAGTATCTGCCGATACCGATCACCGATACCCATCTTTTTAAAGCCTTCTTTTTATAATTTATAACTATTTATAGTGATACTCCAATCAGGATTTTTAGACATTTATTCAGGGCCTGAATATCATTTTTGAAAATGGGGGAAATTCCCCTCTTAGGTGTCTCTTGTGAGAGAAGCAGCTTTCACACAGGAGTCCGCCACTGATCCGTGTTTACCACAAACACTACATTTATCCATTAGTTTGATTTCAAATCCTAACATTGTCACTGAAAGTGCTTTTTCAGCATTGCAAGTGGCAAAACATTTAAACTACTTTTCTTACGTTATCACAAACTTACCACTGACAGAAATAGTCAGCTCTACTGTGTTTCCTTTTGCATTGAAATCTTTATTACAAGCAATCCTGCGGTTCACTTTGTTTTCCTTCCTCCACGAGTGCCATCTATTATTGCCTTGTTTATCTAAAAGTGCTCTTTTCCTTTAAACCCAGCCAACAAGCTATATCTGTTAACTATGAAACACAGTAGAGTTTATTAATATGCATTTATGGTGTAATTACTACATTTTCGTGTCAATCCATGTTTATATTTACTGCAAACAATGCGCTGTTACTTTAATTCAGCGCTTGCAGCGCAGCAAACATAGACTCGGTGCTGAAACGATCTCTGCACTGCTGCAGACGCACCGCTCCTGAACACACTGCTGGACCGCAACCGTGTGCAGTGTGCACGCTTTATTATTCCGTTAACATGAGCGCGGAAAAAATACACACCACATACACACAGCAAACAGAGTAATGTGAACCTGGCGTTATGTGTGTGCGCTGCGAGTGTGCACCAGAAGAGCGTGCGAGCGCTGAATGGTTAAACACTGGCAAGAATGAAAAAGTAATGCAATTTATAAACTTTAGTGACGATGTGACACTGCCTCGATTGTGCAAGTTACAATTTTGTCAATTTTGTTCAATGAAAAAGGTTTTCAAATTACTTAAAAAAGTTATTTAATGAAGAAATATGAAGGTGAGTATGTCACCTTCAGCATTATAATGATTTCACCCGCGCCGGACTGAGACGGTGCCACTGCATGTCGTGCCAAACCTCTCACAGCAGCGTCATCAGCTTGAGAACGGTTGTTGGAGATCTGCCTTTTTAGAGAGCGCCGATCAATCATCCCAACGTGATTATCGGCCGATAGTGATCAGTAGCCGATCAATCGGAGCACCCCTAGTAATAATGTTGTAAATAATGTTACATTTCTTGCACAGACTGATTGTTTCGCTTCATAAGACCACAATATATCATCAGGAACATTCCAAGGAGCATAATTTCAGCTAAAAATATTCTTTACTGTTCTTGGATGGCCTGAGTGTGAGTACATTAACAGCAAATGTTCATTTTTGGGTGAACTATCCCTTAAGTTGAAGAGAATTTCAAATAATATTTAAAAAAAGTAAATGAACAATGTTTCATCTGTGTGTGTGTCGTCCGCAGCTTCCTTTGATAAGCGTTATAAGGCGGCGTATGTGCGCTTGAGCAGTTCTCTGGGCCGAGAGGAGTTGAGGAGGAAGAGAGTCCAGCCGCCCAGTCCTAAAGCCGTCGACTGCAGACGCTGCTTCCTGCTGCCGCTGGAGTGCTGAACACACACACACACACTCTGCTCGTCTCGTCTCGTAACGTCGCGTCTCATCGTCGTCTTCACGCTGCTTGAGGAGGAAATGCGACACCCAGTCCAAGCACTTCTGCTGGTACGTTGACTGCAGACGCAGCTGTGCATTATGGGAACGCGTGACCCTTTCACCAAAACTGCTTCTGTATCCCACAATGCCGAGCAAACTGACACCCGCCCCCACCTCGGACGATTTCATAGGATCTAGTGTGTGGCGTCTGGATTTACCTCGTTTATTTCTGTTTGTTTGATTTCATGGAACTCAAAGATGAAGATCCGGTTGTAAATGCTGGAAGGCATCATGGGAGTTTGAGATAATTCTGCACTGGACTGACGCTCTGAGCTCCTTCATGTTTGTGTGAGATGTTTCCCGACCAGCAGATCCATCCTCTCTATTCTGGACAGGACAGTTACTCCGTAAACTAGTCCGATTAGGACTAGTTAGTTCCTCTGAACCGTGTTTGTGTGTGTGTGTGAGAGAGAGCAGTGCTGCTGTCCAGCTACAAACACAAACATGTTTTATCCAGTCATTTTAAAGTTTTATTTTATCCAGTAATTTTAAAGGCTTTCTCCTGGAAAATCATGACTTCCTGTGATGCTCTGATTGGCTGACGTCCATGTGCTGCTGTCAGGATCACGTTCAGCTCGTTCACCCACAAACCATCTGCTTTTAGCATTGAGATGTTATTCTCATGACCATCAAACACATTCACTTCCAAACTCTCACTCGTGTGAAGAACAGATCATTTACAGACAGAAATCATGGTTCTGTCATAATTTCCTCTCATTCAAACCTGACTTTCTTTCTTCAGTGAAACACACACAAAGAGATTCTGAGAAATGTCCCAGTGTTTTCTGTTCATATAATGAAAGTCAGCGGGTCCAGAGTTGTTCGTCTCCCAGCATTCTTCAAAATACATTTACATTTATTCATTTATCAAATTATTCATTTTCAAAACATCAGAAGACATGAGGAGAGGGAATGATGGCTAAATTGTCTCATTAAATGCACACATCAGGGTTGAATTTGTAGATTTGATTTTATGCTGTTGTCAGTCCTGTCTGATGATGATTTATTTTTTCCATATGCAGTAGGAGTCCAGGATATAATATAAAACTATGAAGGAACTAGATTAATTCAATCCAGCTGACTTCCTGTACATTTCACAGTACAGTTCACAAACCATCTGCTTTTAGCATTGAGATGTTATTCTCATGACCATCAAACACATTCACTTCCAAACTCTCACTCGTGTGAAGAACAGATCATTTACAGACAGAAATCATGGTTCTGTCATAATTTCCTCTCATTCAAACCTGACTTTCTTTCTTCAGTGAAACACACACAAAGAGATTCTGAGAAATGTCCCAGTGTTTTCTGTTCATATAATGAAAGTCAGCGGGTCCAGAGTTGTTCGTCTCCCAGCATTCTTCAAAATACATTTACATTTATTCATTTATCAAATTATTCATTTTCAAAACATCAGAAGACATGAGGAGAGGGAATGATGGCTAAATTGTCTCATTAAATGCACACATCAGGGTTGAATTTGTAGATTTGATTTTATGCTGTTGTCAGTCCTGTCTGATGATGATTTATTTTTTCCATATGCAGTAGGAGTCCAGGATATAATATAAAACTATGAAGGAACTAGATTAATTCAATCCAGCTGACTTCCTGTACATTTCACAGTACAGTTTTAATACCAACAGAGCTAAAAGTTACAATATTTAATTTACAACAATAATTTGTGATGATACCAATGATTTTCATTATTGTTTTGCTATATCTATATATACACTTTAGAACACTTAACAGTAAGATTTCATTTGTTAATGCATTAGCTAAAATTAACTTAATTAGCGATATATATTTTACAGCATTTATTAATCTTTGTTAATGTTGGTTAATAAAAATTCAATTTTTAAAATGCATTTGCATGCTAACAGTGCATTAACTAATATTAATAGATACAACTTTTGATTTTAATAATGCATTAGTAAATGTTCAAATTTGCATTACTTACAATTCTACCACAAAAGACTGCTTTGTAAATAATCTTAAAGAAGATTAAGGAAAACAGTCCGACACCGTGGTGTAACAAGCACACTCTTGCCTTAAAGAGAGCAGCCTGGAGAATTGAGCGCAGCTGGAAGAAAATGCTTGATGGATGTCTTGTGCTTGACTGAGGTAGAAGGTGTGCTAAAATAAATCTGAATGTCATCAGTATAACTAGTGTTTGATTATTTGTCCAATTGGTAGCATATAAATTGTAAAAAGAAGAGGCCCCAGAACAGAACTGTAACGGGGCTGACGAGACGTGAGATTAGGTGGGTACTACTGACACCTCTGGAGGTTCTGCACCGGATGCCGCCACCTCTGGAGGTTCTACAGTAGCGCCCTCAGGATAAAGGGAGAGTTCGGCGGAGGTTTCTTCGACCCTGACATGACAGGTCGAATGTACGTTTCTAGGCGCCACCACCACGCAAGGAGCTGAAGCGAGCACCGCCGCTTCGGAAGGTTCTGCAGCACGCGCCGCCACCTCTGGAGAAACTGCAGCGGGCACCATCGCTTCGGGGAACACAGCAGCGAGCACCACCACCTCAGGAGAGACTGTAGCTTCAGCCACCGACTCTGCAGACCTGATAGTGGGTGCTGCCGCCTCTGGGAGTTCTGTGGAGGTGTATGCAGCCCAAACGCAACAAAAGGCGATCCCCATCAGGGGAAACACTTCAGACAGGGGAATTAGTTCATGAACAGAAGGGTTAGTGTGAGTGGGTTTGGGGATACCAGCGGTGCGTGCAGACACCAGCGGTGCATCCCTCACACTGGATACCAGACTGGGATACCGAAGGACTGACCTTGAGAATCTGGGTGTGACAGACAGGACGTGACATGAC
>NW_015506589.1:22631-27625 GCF_001515645.1 Sinocyclocheilus grahami
AGTCACAGGGCTAGTGTAGGTCACCGATCAGCAGACAGAATCACAGGGGCGAGACGAGAGGGAGAAATCCAAGAAAACAGGCAAAGATCAAAAAACGCAAAAACAGGCAAGGCAAGGCAAAACAAGGAAAACACGGAGACTCGGAAAGGGGTACAGGCTAAACAATACTCAGCAGAGAAATGTGGTTAGAGTGGGTGTAATATAGTGAGTGAGGTGATTAGAAACACCTGTGTGCAATCAGGGCGGTGTGCAAATTGTGCAAAGAATGATGGGAAATGTAGTCCGGGGTGCTATGCAACAGTTTGTGTAGTGCGAGAGTCAATGTAATGGAAAGGGTGACATCTGGTGGTGAATAAACGGAAGTCCATGGACTGAATTTGTGACAAGAACCTTGAGGTACACCAAAACTGATGCATTTGGTAAATGATTTGTGTTTCTGATATATGACAAATTGTTGCCTCCCTGTCAAATAGGAGGAAAACCATTGAAAACCAAAGGCTGTGCCAGTAATTCCAATTGCTGAAAGCCATGAGAGTAAAGAGGTAGGTGCAGGGTCAAGAAGACTAGTAGAGGAATTAGCCTGATTATCTCATCAACCACTGTGGGGACAACAGAGTCAAAACTAGAGAAGCTGTGAGCACGGCATGACGAGAGAGATTCAGTGAGAGGAAACAGAAGTAGGGGGTTGACAGGTATGAGATGTTTTACTTTGAAAGAAGTTCAAGAAAGCATCACACATTTGATCAGAACCCTCTAGAGACTGTACAGGAGGCTGAGTTATTTTTTTAATCATAGTATATAATGTTCTAGGCATGTTTTTGGACTTGTTAAAGTAGAGAAGTAAGATGATCGAGTTGCATTAAGAGCATTCCTGTACTAAATGTGTTCAGTATATGCAGAGGAGTGAACAATAAGGCCAGTTTTCTTACAAAGCCTTTCGAGCCGACGGCCCTGGGTTTTCATTGCCTTAATCTCAGTGCTGAACCAAGGAGAAGTCTGCAAGGATAGGACATGTCTGGATTTTAAGGGAGCAAAATTATTCAAAATAGTAGAAATACTTTCATCATAGACATTAAGAATGTCTTCACGCACGATAATCAATCAAGGATTTCACAACAGGCTTTGGAATGTAAAAATTACAAGAAAATTCAATCGGTTTATGATCTAATATACCAATGTCAGAGCCTTTTAAGGCAGCAATGTCGATACTAGTAGAGCATACCAAATCCAGTGAATGAGCATGTACAGGTGCATCTCAATAAATTAGAATGTCATGGAAAAGTTCATTTATTTCAGTAATTCATGGAAAATCAATATGTTGCTGCAGATTAAAACAGTCCAGGACAGACATGTACTCACGAGCATGAGCAATATCAGTATCAACATGAATATTGAAATCCCCTAGCAATAAATAGCTGTAGATTGGGCAGAAGCAATTGTCAGCAATTCACACAAATCTGATAGAAACTGCATGTTCATTTTAGGAGGACAGTAGACCAGTATTATAAGCAGAGGAGAGTCACTAATGATTTTAAATGCCAAATATTCAAAAGATGTCACCTCATGGAATGCAGACAGCTCAATTTGAAGACTCTGGTGATAGACCACCGCCAGGCCCCCAAGCCTGCCTCCAATTCGGGGCATAGTCAAAGTACTGAAACCAGGAGGAGAAAGCAAATTTAGTTCAAAAAATTCATTTGATGCTTGCCAGGTTTCTGTGAGCATCAGCAAATCACATTTATTTTCAGTAATGAGGTCCCGGAGAAACGTTCCTTTCCCAGTTAATGACCAAGAGTTGAGTAGGGCAAAATTACCACATTGCAGTACCCTCTTGTTAAGCACAGAGTCATATCTAGTCTTTTCAAGTGGTCTTAGAGACGATAAACAAACTCCACGATGTATATACGTAGAAGACGACTTCCATGTGCTTCATTTGTGAGACCAGATTTGAAAGTGAAAGTGATGTGACATGTGGCCAAGTATGGTGACCCATACTCGGAATTAGTGCTCTGCATTTATCCCAACCAAAGTGCACACACACAGCAGTGAACACACACACACCGTGAACACACACCCGGAGCAGTGGGCAGCCATTTTTTGTTGCGGCACCCGGGGAGCAGTTGGGGGTTCGGTGCCTTGCTCAAGGGCATCTCAGTCGTGGTATTGAAGGTGAGAGAGAGCGCTGTACATTCACTCCCCCCACCTACAATTGACTAAATGAACTCTACCTTGCTTTCCCACTAAAAGGCATGGGGAGGCGAATCTCCCACAGACTTCATTTCAGTTTCATAATGGGTTTTAATATATTTACATAAGAACGTTTAACAGACTTTCTTTGTGATGGCATCATAACTTAATTTTTGTCACTCAATTTATGTTGTACTACAAAAGGACCATCAAATTTAGCCTCGAAAGGAGAAGATACAATAGGCCGTAAAACAAGCACTTGGTCGCCTGGTTTAAAAACACTCAAACGTACGGTCATATAATCACTTCACATTTTGCTGATGTTTCTAAAGATTTTCCTTAGCCCGAAAAAAAGTCGGTTCTTAAAACCCAAGACATACAACACCACATTTTTAGGAGGTTCTGCAATTTTACCAGTCTCCTGAAATATGGACAACAAACCACACACTTTATGGCCAAAAACCAAGTAATTAGATCTAAATACCCATACTTTCCTGCACTACCTCATGTGCTGCTAACATCATCCACGGTAAACCCTCTTCACAGTCTCTATCCAGCTGCACACAGTATGTGCGAAGGATTGACTTTAACAACAAATGGAATCACTCCAAAGCACCTTGGCTTTGAGTATGATACATGGTAGACTGATTATGCTTAATGCACAGCTGTTTCAACACTTGCTGGAAGAGGTGAGAAGTAATTGATCGTTTGAACCTTGATCCCTTTGAATGATTTTTGGAATTCCAAAGACAGACATAAATTGGGTCAAAGCTTTCACAATAGAGCGAGAGGTAATACTATGCAATGGATACCCTGCAGGGAAGCATATATTAGTGAACAGATAAGTGCTCCCTGATTTCCAACGAGGAAGTGGCCCTACACAATCAACAATAAGATGTTCACAGTGTTCACCAGTGGCTTCAATGGGTTGCAAAAGAAAAGGTTTTAACACTTGATTCAGTTTTCTGGTTAGTTGGCAGGTCTTACAACTTTTAATATAAGCAGAAATATCTTGCTTAATATCTTAAGCACGGCCAAAAAAAATATTGCAACAAACTATTGTAATTTTTTACGCACTCCCTAGTGGCCTAGTTGATCATGTGCAATTCTAATAATAATTTTTCTATACCTAGCAGGAACAACTACTTGGAAAACAGGATCTCCAACAAAATCATCTTTGTGAGGAATATATTTTCACAACAACACACCATCATGAACAAAATACCCACGAGCCACGTTATCCACTTCAACTGGAGAAACAACACTCTGGAACAGTTCAACCAAAGAGGAGTCACTGCACTGTTCCTTTCCCAATTCCACTGCAGAGACAGGAAAAGACAAGGCAGACAAGTCAGGCATTGTCACGAACATGGACTTTTGTTGTGTTTCTTTCGTTTCCTGTTCTCCTGTTTAGTTTTGTTCCTTTGACCTAGTTTCTGTCTCTCTTTGATTACTTTAGTTAGTTCACCTGTGTCTTGTTAATTATTCTCATTTGGTCTGTGTATTTAAGTTGCTCCCTTTCTGTTCATTTTTGTTGGGTCTTGAATGTCTATACCTCGTGTGTCACTACCTGCCCTGTCTGGATTACCTTCCTGTGGATTATTGAAGCCTGTTTATTTGTTGAATCTCATCTTCGTGTCCGTGCCTTCGACACAGAAGTGTGACACATATGTACAAATTTTAGATTTGCTCGACTCAATATTTTCACTTTTCATTGCACAAGTCACACAGAATCCTGGCACAAAGTATTCGATTCAGTGTTGGTTTTAGTATTAGAGTTAATAATGGGAAGCATTGAACTATCCGGCCACATACGTTCACCTACATGTCCGTTTCCCAGAATCAAATGGATTCCGTCCGCTGGTAAAGCATGGCGTACTCCCACTACAACCTGTCCTTGAATCAAATCAGACGGAATCCTTACCTTATGAAGAGGCACAGACAGAGTATTTAATACTTTTCCCCGAATTAAAACATGCTCACCCGTATGAGACTGGGGAAAAGGCAAAACGTATTCCAAGATGAACAAATCTATTGCTCCAGTGTCCCTTAAAATCTTAATTGGGACCTATTCTTTCTCTCCAACAAGAGACACAAGATCTTCTGTAACAAAAGGGGCATAACAAGAAAAAAAGTGAACATCAGTTTTTTGATTTTCAACAGTTTGATTTTCCACAACCTGGACTGGGGCCATAAGAACTGTATGAACTGTCATGACAGTAAATGCATTTTTTATTTTGGTCAAACTTCCCTGTGAAAACATGATTGCCTTTAGACAGAGACTTTCCAGGTGTGCTTCCCGGGCATGCCAATCAGGAAAAACAGTTTTGTGCGTCAATACGAAATCATCTGCTAACACAGCTGCTTCCTCCAGCATTTTAACGTTATGCTAACTAAAGTATGTCGCAATATGACTTGGGACTGAGTTTTTAAATTGTTCTAAAACCATTAAATGACTTAAATCATCTAGTGTTTTAATATCTACTGCTGTGCACCAATGATTAAAATGCTTTCTCAAGAGTTTGCGCCTCTTCTTTTTTTGAAAACGCTGCCTGTGGGCTTCAGGAACACACTCAAACTTTTAAAACTATGGCCTTAACTGACATAATTTTTACAATCAACAAGTGACAAAGAAGAAAAAGCAACTTGTGCATTTCCAATTAAAACACACTGTAACAGCACAACACGATCATCTGATCAGTTTCTCAATTCTGCCACACGTTCAAAGAGAGTGAAAAAAGTATCAAGATCTTTATTAAATTTCGGAACAAGTTTTAAACTTGAAACAAGTGAAAAGGACATACCTT
>NW_015506589.1:27639-41979 GCF_001515645.1 Sinocyclocheilus grahami
GGAACAACTACTTGGAAAACAGGATCTCCAACAAAATCATCTTTGTGAGGAATATATTTTCACAACAACACACCATCATGAACAAAATACCCACGAGCCACGTTATCCACTTCAACTGGAGAAACAACACTCTGGAACAGTTCAACCAAAGAGGAGTCACTGCACTGTTCCTTTCCCAATTCCACTGCAGAGACAGGAAAAGACAAGGCAGACAAGTCAGGCATTGTCACGAACATGGACTTTTGTTGTGTTTCTTTCGTTTCCTGTTCTCCTGTTTAGTTTTGTTCCTTTGACCTAGTTTCTGTCTCTGATTACTTTAGTTAGTTCACCTGTGTCTTGTTAATTATTCTCATTTGGTCTGTGTATTTAAGTTGCTCCCTTTCTGTTCATTTTTGTTGGGTCTTGAATGTCTATACCTCGTGTGTCACTACCTGCCCTGTCTGGATTACCTTCCTGTGGATTATTGAAGCCTGTTTATTTGTTGAATCTCATCTTCGTGTCCGTGCCTTCGACACAGAAGTGTGACACATATGTACAAATTTTAGATTTGCTGTCTTTTTGAGTATGTGACTTTTCATCACACGACTCAATATTTTCACTTTTCATTGCACAAGTCACACAGAATCCTGGCACAAAGTATTCGATTCAGTGTTGGTTTTAGTATTAGAGTTAATAATGGGAAGCATTGAACTATCCGGCCACATACGTTCACCTACATGTCCGTTTCCCAGAATCAAATGGATTCCGTCCGCTGGTAAAGCATGGCGTACTCCCACTACAACCTGTCCTTGAATCAAATCAGACGGAATCCTTACCTTATGAAGAGGCACAGACAGAGTATTTAATACTTTTCCCCGAATTAAAACATGCTCACCCGTATGAGACTGGGGAAAAGGCAAAACGTATTCCAAGATGAACAAATCTATTGCTCCAGTGTCCCTTAAAATCTTAATTGGGACCTATTCTTTCTCTCCAACAAGAGACAGATCTTCTGTAACAACAAAAGGGGCATAAGAAAAAAAGTGAACATCAGTTTTTTGATTTTCAACAGTTTGATTTTCCACAACCTGGACTGGGGCCATAAGAACTGTATGAACTGTCATGACAGTAAATGCATTTTTTATTTTGGTCAAACTTCCCTGTGAAAACATGATTGCCTTTAGACAGAGACTTTCCAGGTGTGCTTCCCGGGCATGCCAATCAGGAAAAACAGTTTTGTGCGTCAATACGAAATCATCTGCTAACACAGCTGCTTCCTCCAGCATTTTAACGTTATGCTAACTAAAGTATGTCGCAATATGACTTGGGACTGAGTTTTTAAATTGTTCTAAAACCATTAAATGACTTAAATCATCTAGTGTTTTAATATCTACTGCTGTGCACCAATGATTAAAATGCTTTCTCAAGAGTTTGCGCCTCTTCTTTTTTTGAAAACGCTGCCTGTGGGCTTCAGGAACACACTCAAACTTTTAAAACTATGGCCTTAACTGACAATTTTTACAATCAACAAGTGACAAAGAAGAAAAAGCAACTTGTGCATTTCCAATTAAAACACACTGTAACAGCACAACACGATCATCTGATCAGTTTCTCAATTCTGCCACACGTTCAAAGAGAGTGAAAAAAGTATCAAGATCTTTATTAAATTTCGGAACAAGTTTTAAACTTGAAACAAGTGAAAAGGACATACCTTGTTCTTCTGTAAAGTTAGACAATATACCCTCCTTCATCAAATTTAATTTGAGAGCTTCTAATTCCAACTTTGCTTTTTCCAACTTGACCGTACCTTGTTCAGAACGTTGTTTCAATTTCTCATGCTCCATCTGTAAAAGCAGTAGTTCTTTTTGTTTTTCAAATTACAGATTAATTTGTAATGGAGATGCAACTGGTACAGACGGTCACAAGACAAGCCAGACACAAGAGGTAAGTGATAAAACAGGTTTGTTTATTGACTGAGTAGCAGAGCAGATCATGGAAGCAGATGGCAGGTGAGTACCGAACACAGATAACAGTTCCTTAATTCTTAGCTGTGTTGACTGAAGCTTTGTCTTTTGCCGGTAGATAGGAGACGAACGGGAATGAAGGAGAGCAGGATCGATGGAGCGTCGGAACATCACAGGTAGGTATCAGGATTAGAGACAGGCAATGTTCAGCAAGGTTAATGTTAGACCGGACAGCGTGGGACTGAGTGGAGTGCAGAGATATAGGAGGCTGACGAGTGGCTGCAGGTGCGGGTGATCAGTAATCAGGTGATTGGGACCTGGTGTGTGTCTGGGCTGGTGACTGTGGTGACGGAGGTAACTGTGACTGCAGTGATTCCCTGACACAGACTCCTCTGTTTACTTTTAAAATGTGTTTTTTTTTTCAATTAAATTCGTTCTTAGAATTGTGTTATGGGTACTTGTGTGACATTTGTCTTATGAGTCCGTAGGGGGGGAATTCTTACTCCACGAGAATCATGTGCCGTCATTCTGTGATTCTTTTATATGTTCGGCCTGTATCCTTTATGTAATGGTGTTTAATTTAACGAGCCTTAAAAAAAAGGTTATGGGCCGTAACATATTTGGGGGCTCGAGAGGCGTTGTTTGATCGATTTATTTGCTCACACTTGAATTTGTTATTTTGTAACTTTGTGGAATCACAGTCAATTGATGTGAAGTTTGGCTCGTGTAGGCCTAGTGCTTATTTTCTTTTTTCTCTTTATCCTTAGAGGTTAAATTTCAATCATGTTTGAATTAACTAATTTTATTGCGAAACCGACACAAGCTGAATTGTTCCAAATCAACAGGGTTGATTCAGGTTTTGCTTGTTGATTCGTTGCATAAACAAGGCGTCTTTGGTGATGAGGAAAAGCTGGTAGACTATCCTGAATCAGTTGAGGGTAGTTCAGAAGATCTTGCGCTGCAAGTTAAGAAGTTGGAGCTGCAAGCTAAAGAGCACGAGAGAGTTTTGTTAAGAGAGAGAGAAGAATGGGAGCGTGAGAAAGAGAGATGGAGAGCGTGTGAGAGACATGAACTTGAGTTGAAACGGCTTGAGATGGAATAAGCTTGCTGCCTGAAGGAAATCGAGTTGAAAGCTTGTGAAAGGGGTGTAGCAGATGTTTCTGATTTAGACGTGAGTCGTAATATTCGTATCGTTCCTCCTATTCGAGAACAAGAGGTAGACAAGTTTTTTCCTCTTTTTAAACGTGTTGCCATCGATCTTAAGTGGCCGAAAACATTTTGGCCCATGTTGTTGCAGTGTGTTCTCGTGGGGAAAGCCCAGGAACCTTATTCTTCATTGTTAGTGTAAGAGTCTCTTGATTATACACAAGTAAAGGCTGTTGGTCTTAGAATTTTTTAACTTGTTCCTGAGGCTTATCGCCAGAAGTTTCGTAATCATCGAAAAACTGATGAGACCAATGTTTAATTCATTCGTGAGAAAGAATCAATGTTTGATTGGTGGTGAAAACTTATGAAGAGCTCTGTGAACTGATTCTCTTAGAAGAATTTAAAAACTGCTTACCGCAGTAGTTCTTTTTGTTGTTCAAATTACAGATTAATTTGTAATGGAGATGCAACTGGTACAGACTGTCACAAGACAAGCCAGACACAAGAGGTAAGTGATAAAACAGGTTTGTTTATTGACTGAGTAGCAGAGCAGATCATGGAAGCAGATGGCAGGTGAGTACCGAACACAGATAACAGTTCCTTAATTCTTAGCTGTGTTGACTGAAGCTTTGTCTTTTGCCGGTAGATAGGAGACGAACGGGAATGAAGGAGAGCAGGATCGATGGAGCGTCGGAACATCACAGGTAGGTATCAGGATTAGAGACAGGCAATGTTCAGCAAGGTTAATGTTAGACCGGACAGCGTGGGACTGAGTGGAGTGCAGAGATATAGGAGGCTGACGAGTGGCTGCAGGTGCGGGTGATCAGTAATCAGGTGATTGGGACCTGGTGTGTGTCTGGGCTGGTGACTGTGGTGACGGAGGTAACTGTGACTGCAGTGATTCCCTGACACAGACTCCTCTGTTTACTTTTAAAATGTGTTTTTTTTTCAATTAAATTCGTTCTTAGAATTGTGTTATGGGTACTTGTGTGACATTTGTCTTATGAGTCCGTAGGGGGGGAATTCTTACTCCACGAGAATCATGTGCCGTCATTCTGTGATTCTTTTATATGTTCGGCCTGTATCCTTTATGTAATGGTGTTTAATTTAACGAGCCTTAAAAAAAAGGTTATGGGCCGTAACATATTTGGGGGCTCGAGAGGCGTTGTTTGATCGATTTATTTGCTCACACTTGAATTTGTTATTTTGTAACTTTGTGGAATCACAGTCAATTGATGTGAAGTTTGGCTCGTGTAGGCCTAGTGCTTATTTTCTTTTTTCTCTTTATCCTTAGAGGTTAAATTTCAATCATGTTTGAATTAACTAATTTTATTGCGAAACCGACACAAGCTGAATTGTTCCAAATCAACAGGGTTGATTCAGGTTTTGCTTGTTGATTCGTTGCATAAACAAGGCGTCTTTGGTGATGAGGAAAAGCTGGTAGACTATCCTGAATCAGTTGAGGGTAGTTCAGAAGATCTTGCGCTGCAAGTTAAGAAGTTGGAGCTGCAAGCTAAAGAGCACGAGAGAGTTTTGTTAAGAGAGAGAGAAGAATGGGAGCGTGAGAAAGAGAGATGGAGAGCGTGTGAGAGACATGAACTTGAGTTGAAACGGCTTGAGATGGAATAAGCTTGCTGCCTGAAGGAAATCGAGTTGAAAGCTTGTGAAAGGGGTGTAGCAGATGTTTCTGATTTAGACGTGAGTCGTAATATTCGTATCGTTCCTCCTATTCGAGAACAAGAGGTAGACAAGTTTTTTCCTCTTTTTAAACGTGTTGCCATCGATCTTAAGTGGCCGAAAACATTTTGGCCCATGTTGTTGCAGTGTGTTCTCGTGGGGAAAGCCCAGGAACCTTATTCTTCATTGTTAGTGTAAGAGTCTCTTGATTATGCACAAGTAAAGGCTGTTGTTCTTAGAATTTTTTAACTTGTTCCTGAGGCTTATCGCCAGAAGTTTCGTAATCATCGAAAAACTGATGAGACCAATGTTTAATTCATTCGTGAGAAAGAATCAATGTTTGATTGGTGGTGAAAACTTATGAAGAGCTCTGTGAACTGATTCTCTTAGAAGAATTTAAAAACTGCTTACCAGAACGTGGTGCAACCTATCAGAATGAGCAAAAAGTTCTTAAATGCCACTGCTGCTCTAGCCGACAAATATGTTCTTACACATTTGGTACTGCACAAAATTTTCTATCCGGTAGTAACAGTAGGAGTTGTTAGCTTCTCAAGCTGACATGTGTGGAGAACAGGGGTATGTGCCGTTCATAATGGACGGATTTGTATCTTTGGTTGGTAATGCAAACTCGCGAAAACAAGTCAGGCTACTCCGTGACACGGGAGCTGCTCAGAGTTTTATCCTAGAAGGAATATTACTGTTGTCTGATGATAGCTCTATTGGTTCAAGTGTCTTAGTACAGGGATTAGAGATGCGCTTTGTGAATGTGCCTTTGCATAAAATTGAAATTGAGACCTCCCTTGTTACTGGCCGTGTTGTTGTTGGAGTGCGACCGTGTCTTCCCGTTCGAGATGCCACTTTTATTTTGGGGAATGACTTGGCGGGAGGAAAAGTTTTTGCTAGCCCTGAGGTAACTATTGTTCCTGTGATACTCCTGATGAATTAGCTCAGAAATATCCAGAGGTATTTCCTTTGTGCGCTGTTACTCGCGCTATCACACAGAGACTGAAAGATAAAAGCTTTGATAAATCATAAGGTGAGTGGAAATTTGATTTGAATGATACATTCCTCTCTAATTCAGATTTTGGTGAGATGAAGTGTTCAAACTCTATTGATGGTTTAGACATCGCTGTCAAGAAACGAGATGAACATTCTATGGGGCTTGATAAATTGTCTCTGTCACACGAGCAGCTTAGAATATGTTCTTACACATTTGGTACTGCACAAAATTTTCTATCCGGTAGTAACAGTAGGAGTTGTTAGCTTCTCAAGCTGACATGTGTGGAGAACAGGGGTCTGTGCCGTTCATAATGGACGGATTTGTATCTTTGGTTGGTAATGCAAACTCGCGAAAACAAGTCAGGCTACTCCGTGACACGGGAGCTGCTCAGAGTTTTATCCTAGAAGGAATATTACTGTTGTCTGATGATAGCTCTATTGGTTCAAGTGTCTTAGTACAGGGATTAGAGATGCGCTTTGTGAATGTGCCTTTGCATAAAATTGAAATTGAGACCTCCCTTGTTACTGGCCGTGTTGTTGTTGGAGTGCGACCGTGTCTTCCCGTTCGAGATGTCACATTTATTTAGGGGAATGACTTGGTGGGAGGAAAAGTTTTTGCTAGCCCTGAGGTAACTATTGTTCCTGTGATACTCCTGATGAATTAGCTCAGAAATATCCAGAGGTATTTCCTTTGTGCGCTGTTACTCGCGCTATCACACAGAGACTGAAAGATAAAAGCTTTGATAAATCATAAGGTGAGTGGAAATTTGATTTGAATGATACATTCCTCTCTAATTCAGATTTTGGTGAGATGAAGTGTTCAAACTCTATTGATGGTTTAGACATCGCTGTCAAGAAACGAGATGAACATTCTATGGGGCTTGATAAATTGTCTCTGTCACACGAGCAGCTTATTTTTGAACAGAGGAAAGATGAGACCATGTCATCCCTCTTTGAAGCTGTTGTTCCTGTTGAGCAACTTGAATGTGTATCGCAAGGATACTTTGTTGAAGATGGGGTGTTGATGAGGAAGTGGAGACCATCGAATGCATCTGCTGCTGATGAATGGCAAATTGTTAAGCAGGTAGTAGTTCCCTCCTCATTTCGTCCTGAAATCTTGAGAGTTGCGCATGACGGTCCATTTGCCGGTCATTTGGGAGTAAACAAAACATACGATCGTGTGCTCCGCCATTTTTTCTGGCCCAGTTTAAAAAAAGATGCAGCGAGTTATTGCCGAAGCTGTCATGTGTGTCAAAAGATTGGAAAACCGAAGCAAAATATTCCACCTGCTCCGTTATATCCAATCCCAGCCATTGGTGAACCATTTGAGCATGTGATGATTGACTGTGTCGGTCACTTGCCTCGTACGAAGTCCAGTAATCAGTACTTAATGACAATAATGTGTACATCTACGCGTTTTCCGGAGGCAATTCCTTTGCGGAAAATTACTGCATCAGTGATTGTGAAATCACTTCTCAAGTTTTTTTCACTTCGAAAATTTCATGTCGTGTGTGTTTAAACAGGCTCTAGATCAGCTACATATCCAACACTGCACATCAAGTTGTTACCATCCAGAAAGCCAAGGAGCACTCGAATGGTTTCACCAGACTTTAAAATCCATGCTGCGCACGTTTTGTCTGGAGTTCCAGAAAGACTGGGATGAAGGAGTGCCTATGGTTATGTTTGCAGTGAGGGAGGTAGTACAGGAATTGTTAGGCTTTAGTCCGGCTGAGTTGGTGTTTGGGCATACTGTTCGTGGCCCACTGAAGCTGATTAAAGATCATTGGACTAATGATCTGAGTTCAAACAATGTTCTTGACTATGTTTCGGAGTTCCAAAAACTTTTGACACAGACAAAAACTTGTCTGTGTCATATTAACATGCTTAAGCCGTACTTTGAGAGACAGCCAGATTTATCTGGACAGAAGTCGGCAGTATTAATTGTCTCACCCACTGATTTTCCGGCGATCAGGAAGCAGGCGTTGTCCAGTGCTGACTTATCTGCTGATGAGGCGCTGTCCAGTGCTTAACGTTTGACCTTTCCATTGTCCTCTGTTACTTCTGATAGTGCCGCTGTCCTGACCACACTGTTAATTATTTGGGCAATATTTTATATGCGGGTCACATTTGCGGCATCATATAAGGGCCACTTAGGCTCACAGCCACATTAGCCAGCGTTCACTGTGCCATATCTTTGCCAAAACAAATGTGGTCCACATACTGTATGTTTCAGCAAATGTGGCCCAGGTACATTAAAACGTATCTGGGCCACATTTGCTGAAACATATGTGGACCACATTTGGTTTACACTCTGATTAGCCTTTGTCGATAGTGCCACATTTTTGCCAAAGGTGGCCCACATTTGGTTTGCACTATTTGGGCCGTAATCACAGTTTACCACATGGGCCACTTTAGGGTCACATTCAGATTACACATTGCCGTCAACACAGAGGCCCACATGTGATTTGATACATTTGGGACATTTTTGCTGTTTTACTTATGGGCCACTTCAGGCTTACATCCATTTTGTCCATGCCATAAGGCCAGCAGTGCCATATCATTGCCTTAAGTGGCCCACATCCGCATGCTATCTGGGGAGGGCGAATTAACGAAGAAATCAATATCAGCCATTAAAAAGAAAAGTCTCCAGAAATTAATTATAAAGTGCAATTAAATAATGAGAGTTTTCCCTCTACCTGTATTTTAAACAAACTACCTACCTCAACCTAGTCTTCATGCATTTACTTGTGAGGGGTACTTACGCACTGTAGCCTGCTGGGTGAAAAACGCAACCAGTAAAACCAGCGACACCTTCAACACCCCAGATGTGCTCCCGAGATAAAAACTACTTCCCACGTTCACAGCAACACTACACAAAAATAACATACTTGACATGTCACAAAAGAAACATAACACTATGCCTTTCAGGGAAACTCACGATCAAACAACAATATTGCACAACATAATTTACTTACCAGCTGGTGACTTCACATGGTGACTAATTTACTCTGGCACAAATTAACTCACGTGTGTCTCAAAATTATCAAACAATAATTATTAAAAATCTAATGCAATTAACGCAATAACTTAAATAAACAAGGATGAGCCCCCAATCTGTAAAAACCCCTGGCTCAAGGGAAGCAACAAAACAGAGGACATACACTGACACACACACACAATTTTAACAGCTTGAAATTTCATGTCATTTACAGGTTTTATAAGGTGCACAGTTAATTAAATGCGTGACAATAAAAACAGCGACTCGTGACACAAGAACACAAAACACTGGAAATGGCTGGAGCTCCATAAGGTGAATAATGAAAATGATTTATTGACTGTGATCATTCGAATTGAAAGGTACTTTTGATAGTAATAATAGAAATGATTGATGTTACACTACATTAAAAACTAAATCAACACAAACAGAGGTTGAGAAAAGCACAGAAACACATGGTCACACAGCAGGACTCATACACACACTGATCTTACTGTCTATATGAGGATTTATTATTTATTCTGATTCATGCTATTTCACTGACAGAAGTTCAGCTGCAGTATTAATGTCATGAAGAGAAAAGAAGAGACTCTATAACATCTCACTGTTACTGATTTATCATGCAGCTCAGAATAGACAGTTTCACTGATGCTCTTCTATAAACCCCAAACCCAGGATAGAGCGTCTGAGTGAATGTGGTCTGGACTGTGTGGATGAGGCTCATTGTGTCATAGACGCTGTAGAAGGACAGAGTTCCTGCACTGTGATCCACAAACACTCCTATTCTACTGCTGATGAACTCTACAGGGAGAACAGTCTGTATCTTATTGTGTCTGAATGAGTAACTGGAGGGAGTGCAGATCAAACTCCAGGACTGATCATTAAATCCAAACAAACACTCATCACCCCATCCCTTCCTACTGATGCTCTTATATGACACTGATATACACACACCATTATCGCCACTCCACTCAAACTCCCAGTAACAGCGTCCACACACACTCTCTCTACACAACACCTGACTCTTTTTAAACGTGTTGCCATCGATCTTAAGTGGCCGAAAACATTTTGGCCCATGTTGTTGCAGTGTGTTCTCGTGGGGAAAGCCCAGGAACCTTATTCTTCATTGTTAGTGTAAGAGTCTCTTGATTATGCACAAGTAAAGGCTGTTGTTCTTAGAATTTTTTAACTTGTTCCTGAGGCTTATCGCCAGAAGTTTCGTAATCATCGAAAAACTGATGAGACCAATGTTTAATTCATTCGTGAGAAAGAATCAATGTTTGATTGGTGGTGAAAACTTATGAAGAGCTCTGTGAACTGATTCTCTTAGAAGAATTTAAAAACTGCTTACCAGAACGTGGTGCAACCTATCAGAATGAGCAAAAAGTTCTTAAATGCCACTGCTGCTCTAGCCGACAAATATGTTCTTACACATTTGGTACTGCACAAAATTTTCTATCCGGTAGTAACAGTAGGAGTTGTTAGCTTCTCAAGCTGACATGTGTGGAGAACAGGGGTATGTGCCGTTCATAATGGACGGATTTGTATCTTTGGTTGGTAATGCAAACTCGCGAAAACAAGTCAGGCTACTCCGTGACACGGGAGCTGCTCAGAGTTTTATCCTAGAAGGAATATTACTGTTGTCTGATGATAGCTCTATTGGTTCAAGTGTCTTAGTACAGGGATTAGAGATGCGCTTTGTGAATGTGCCTTTGCATAAAATTGAAATTGAGACCTCCCTTGTTACTGGCCGTGTTGTTGTTGGAGTGCGACCGTGTCTTCCCGTTCGAGATGTCACATTTATTTAGGGGAATGACTTGGTGGGAGGAAAAGTTTTTGCTAGCCCTGAGGTAACTATTGTTCCTGTGATACTCCTGATGAATTAGCTCAGAAATATCCAGAGGTATTTCCTTTGTGCGCTGTTACTCGCGCTATCACACAGAGACTGAAAGATAAAAGCTTTGATAAATCATAAGGTGAGTGGAAATTTGATTTGAATGATACATTCCTCTCTAATTCAGATTTTGGTGAGATGAAGTGTTCAAACTCTATTGATGGTTTAGACATCGCTGTCAAGAAACGAGATGAACATTCTATGGGGCTTGATAAATTGTCTCTGTCACACGAGCAGCTTATTTTTGAACAGAGGAAAGATGAGACCATGTCATCCCTCTTTGAAGCTGTTGTTCCTGTTGAGCAACTTGAATGTGTATCGCAAGGATACTTTGTTGAAGATGGGGTGTTGATGAGGAAGTGGAGACCATCGAATGCATCTGCTGCTGATGAATGGCAAATTGTTAAGCAGGTAGTAGTTCCCTCCTCATTTCGTCCTGAAATCTTGAGAGTTGCGCATGACGGTCCATTTGCCGGTCATTTGGGAGTAAACAAAACATACGATCGTGTGCTCCACCATTTTTTCTGGCCCAGTTTAAAAAAAGATGCAGCGAGTTATTGCCGAAGCTGTCATGTGTGTCAAAAGATTGGAAAACCGAAGCAAAATATTCCACCTGCTCCGTTATATCCAATCCCAGCCATTGGTGAACCATTTGAGCATGTGATGATTGACTGTGTCGGTCACTTGCCTCGTACGAAGTCCAGTAATCAGTACTTAATGACAATAATGTGTACATCTACGCGTTTTCCGGAGGCAATTCCTTTGCGGAAAATTACTGCATCAGTGATTGTGAAATCACTTCTCAAGTTTTTTTCACTTCGAAAATTTCATGTCGTGTGTGTTTAAACAGGCTCTAGATCAGCTACATATCCAACACTGCACATCAAGTTGTTACCATCCAGAAAGCCAAGGAGCACTCGAATGGTTTCACCAGACTTTAAAATCCATGCTGCGCACGTTTTGTCTGGAGTTCCAGAAAGACTGGGATGAAGGAGTGCCTATGGTTATGTTTGCAGTGAGGGAGGTAGTACAGGAATTGTTAGGCTTTAGTCCGGCTGAGTTGGTGTTTGGGCATACTGTTCGTGGCCCACTGAAGCTGATTAAAGATCATTGGACTAATGATCTGAGTTCAAACAATGTTCTTGACTATGTTTCAGAGTTCCAAAAACTTTTGACACAGACAAAAACTTGTCTGTGTCATATTAACATGCTTAAGCCGTACTTTGAGAGACAGCCAGATTTATCTGGACAGAAGTCGGCAGTATTAATTGTCTCACCCACTGATTTTCCGGCGATCAGGAAGCAGGCGTTGTCCAGTGCTGACTTATCTGCTGATGAGGCGCTGTCCAGTGCTTAACGTTTGACCTTTCCATTGTCCTCTGTTACTTCTGATAGTGCCGCTGTCCTGACCACACTGTTAATTATTTGGGCAATATTTTATATGCGGGTCACATTTGTGGCATCATATAAGGGCCACTTAGGCTCACAGCCACATTAGCCAGTGCTCACTGTGCCATATCTTTGCCAAAACAAATGTGGTCCACATACTGTATGTTTCAGCAAATGTGGCCCAGGTACATTAAAACGTATCTGGGCCACATTTGCTGAAACATATGTGGACCACATTTGGTTTACACTCTGATTAGCCTTTGTCGATAGTGCCACATTTTTGCCAAAGGTGGCCCACATTTGGTTTGCACTATTTGGGCCGTAATCACAGTTTACCACATGGGCCACTTTAGGGTCACATTCAGATTACACATTGCCGTCAACACAGAGGCCCACATGTGATTTGATACATTTGGGACATTTTTGCTGTTTTACTTATGGGCCACTTCAGGCTTACATCCATTTTGTCCATGCCATAAGGCCAGCAGTGCCATATCATTGCCTTAAGTGGCCGAAGGACAGAGTTCCTGCACTGTGATCCACAAACACTCCTATTCTACTGCTGATGAACTCTACAGGGAGAACAGTCTGTATCTTATTGTGTCTGAATGAGTAACTGGAGGGAGTGCAGATCAAACTCCAGGACTGATCATTAAATCCAAACAAACACTCATCACCCCATCCCTTCCTACTGATGCTCTTATATGACACTGATATACGCACACCATTATCTCCACTCCACTCCAGCTCCCAGTAACAGCGTCCACACACACTCTCTCTACACAACACCTGACGATAATGATCAAATCTGTCTGGATGATCAGGATACGACTGGACAGTGTTAGTGGCAGTAATCACTCTGTTGCTCTCAGACAGTCGGAGGTATTTATTCACTGTGTTCAGATCCAGAGTGAGCTTATGAGAATCTGATGGAGATAAAACACATCAGTATCAGGAATTATGAATCTGTTTGATCTTTTCATGTAGCTGAACACTTCATGTTCAGTGTATCATCAGTGTCTCAGTGCAGATGAGCAGATATCTGTGCAAATCATCATTTACATAATCAGTTATAAAACTGGAAGAGCACGAACACACTCAGTGAATTTTTCTGCTTGTTTTCTTACTAACTTACATTGTAGGAAGTCGTTCCTGGTTCTGGGAACAATGCTGGTGAGTGTTTCTGTGGAAATCAACAGACATGAACAGTGTGATTCTCATGATCCTGCATCTATTCCGAAGACATTTCTAATATGATGTTCTCCATGATATGAGATGATGCTGGACTCGTTTCTGAGAGCAGATGAATCTGCAGGACTTTACCTCTGTCTGAGATCTTCTTGAGCTCCTCTTTGCAGAAATCCTCCAGTTTGTCTCTCAGCTGACGGACAGATTCTCTCAACGCATCAGAAGAGACGAGAGAAATGAAGGGATCCTCATTTACGTCTGTAGATTCAGGAAGTGCTGAGAGAGACTGGAAACTCTACAGAAAACAGAAATCAAAACTCATCAGCTCCACACTTCACCCAATAACCTGCAGGAACATCAGATTTGACTCGACTGATCTTTAGTAACTCACCTCAATCCAGCACTTTCACAGCATCAGCTTTATTCTTCTCATATTCATTATATCACATTAGAGCTACAAATTCTAGTGTTTGCCACTTACACTATATGTGAACTTTCTAGGAAATAGTTTGGACGATTCTAGTGTTTAACGCTTACACTAAAGTTTTGGCAGTGACATTAATTTTGTGTTTTGCAAAGTTTGCTGCTTCAGTATTTGTAGATTATTTTTTCCACGTTTCTATGTTATACTGAAAAACAATGATAAGCATATCATAAGTTTTAAAGGCTTTTATTGGCAAAAAAATATGAGTCAGTATTTACAGTGTTGACCCTTGTTCTTCATAACCTCTGCAATTCACTCTGGCATGCTGGATATTAGCTTCTGGGCCAAATCCTGACTGATGGCGATCCATTCTTACCTTATTAGTTCTCGGAGTTGATAAAAATTTGTGGACTTTTGCTTGTCCACTTGCCTTTTGGAGGACTGACCACAGGTTCTCTATGGGATTGAGATTCAGGGAGTTGCCTGGCCACGGATCCAACATTTCAATGTAATGATCTTCGAGCCACTTCTTTATCACTCTTGCTTTGTGACATGGTGCTCCATCATGCTAGAAAATGCACGGATCATCACCAAATTGCTCATGGATCGTTGGAAGAAGTCGCTCTTGCAGGACATTTTGATACCATTCTTTATTCATGGCAGTGTTTTTAGGCAGAATTATGAG
>NW_015506589.1:42363-42823 GCF_001515645.1 Sinocyclocheilus grahami
AACCTCTCTCCTTGAAGTTCTTGATGATCCGGAAAATGGTTCTTTCAGGTACAATATTCTTTGTAGCAATTTTCTTGCATGTGAGGCCATTTTGATGAAAAGCGATGATGGCTGCACGTACGTGTTTTTTGGAGGTAACCATTGCTAACAAGAACACAATGATTGGAAGCGCTTCTTTCCTCCTTTTATAGCAATCAGTCTGCTCTTACATTGTACATATTATGATGATTTCACCTGACTAGAACTTATTCACATTTTCACACGTGCTGCTGATATGATTAGTCAATTAATGTTAGCTGGTAATTTTGTGTCAGGATGAAAAAACAGTCAAACTTGTTTTTTTGTGAAAAGTTCATTTTTTGGCCAATGAAGCTTTTAGCAATTATTTAAAATGCATCTGATCACTCTACACAATAATCTAGAAACAATGTGAATGAACACCACAACATCTTAAAGGGGT
>NW_015506589.1:43099-75715 GCF_001515645.1 Sinocyclocheilus grahami
GGAACAGGGGCGGGTGGCAGCCACAGTGTTGGTGCTCGTATGTATTTGCAGTACACAAGCCGCGATTAAGAAAGCTGACTCCACTGTAATGTGACCCTGTCTCTCTCTCTCTCACACACACACACACACAATGCGATATTCTACACGGCACAAAACTCCGCATTTGAACAGTCAATAGTAAATACTTAAACTCTTAAGAAAACATACTTACAGTAGCTGATTTGGAATAAGCACCAGATTGTCATAGCCAAGTCGGAATTTACCTTTTTTTTTTTTTTTAGAAATAGCCTTTGCACAGCCAGCCTGGTAGGCTACTCTCCTAGGTTCACAAAACTGTCACCCATAAAATGCGTTGCACAAATTCGAACATCTGGGTTGTGCTGTTCTGTTGTAAATAAATCTTAACCAATGATTCCTCATTGCATCTACTTTCGGAAGGCCAAATAAAGGGCTTTTGCTTTCGCACAGAAACACACAACGTCTCCCTGACATGGCTGTATCAACACTACTGCGGTTCCTGAAACCACACCTTGAACATTTGGGCGGCATTACACAAATATTTCCACATCGTGATGTAGACATGTGGGGGCGTGTTTGAATGAGGCATTTTAGCCCGGTCTGGATCAGCCTTCTCTTTTAGATAGAATAAATCCTTTTGTGGGAGCTTTGTAACTCTGCAGATCTTATACATGCACAAATAGCTACATAACACACTAAAGAAAAGGAAATATAGAAATCGCATCATATGACCCCTTTTAAGCAGCAAACTTTGCAAAACATAAAATTTATGTCACTGCCAAAACTTTTGGCCATGATTGTATATGTGAACTTTCTAGGAAATAGTTTGGATGATAAAACATCTGCTAAGAACAGCAATGTCCATCTAACAGCTCAAGCATATCAATGGAGTCTCATTGTAGGGTTGAGTAGATATTCTCAGGAAAAGCAGCTCAAAGGCTATGATTAGATTGACCATTATTTATAACTTTAGAGCGGTTAGAGACACTGAAACTTCACAAGGACCCTTAAGACACAGCCAGGTTTGTTTTGGTTTCAATACACTGAAGCATTGCTTAATATACAGCCTGACTTCATGTTTGGGGTCTTTATGGTCAAATTCATCCATGTGTTACAGGTCAATAAAGATCCGTTTTATCAGGTTTGAGAATCATCTGATCCAATTTTGATGAATGTTACTCAGAATCTGTATTAATGAGTTCACTGATTTCAAATCAATAGTAATAAATCTAAAGGGAAAATGAGGTCAAAAGTTGAGATATAAGTGAATTTTTGCACTGTTGGTGCTGCTGGTGGTGTTTGACAGCTAAATATATCTTCCAGAAGAAAGAGCTCAGAGAAATGATTCCTAAGAGATTTCCAGAGCTGAAAGCCATTTGTAAGTGGCGTCTCTTTCAAAAGAGGATGTTCAGGTGAGAGTCTGACTGATGATTATATAATAACACACTCATGAAATGTTTCTCTGTGAGTCTCTGTCACAGCAGGATCTGCTCAAGTCCACTATGATCCTGTTCTTCTAGATCTGTGTTACCTGCAGGAACTGGATGTGATCCTGTGTGTGTGAAAGCTGCTCCAGCTCAGCGTCTCTCCTCCTCAGATCATTGATCTCCTGCTCCAGTCGCTCCAGTCGTCCTTCAGCTTGACTCACTGCAGCCTTTAAAGATTCTCTGATCAGCCTTATCAGCTCAGAGCAGCGTCTCTCAATGGAGCGGATGAGCTCAGTAAAGATCCTCTCACTGTCCTCCACTGCTGTCTGTGCAGAGCGCTGTTAGGACACACAGTGATTCAGGCTTCAGTGAGTCTGAACTGAGATGGAGACAAACTTCTCTTCTTCTCCAGACTCACCTTATGAGACTCCACAGACTCTCTCAGCTGCTGAAGATCTTTCTCTCTCTGCTTGATTCTTTGCTGGAACGTCTTCTGCGTCTCCTTCAGCTGCTTCTGCAGGACATACAGATGATAATAAATCTCACAGAAAACTACTGGCACTAAATCATCATGTCAACAGATGAATCCAGTAAACGTAGGACTGATAACTAATGGCTGTAGGTTCATACTCCAAAAGTGATCATCAGTTACAATCATCATACATGAATTATGATGAAGATTAATGCCTGTTTCACACTGTAAGTGTAAGTATTATAAAAGTGAAACTGACATAGACGTAGAGCTTCACACTGACAGTGTTTCTGCTGTGTACAGTAGAAGAGCTTGTATTTAACTGATAAGTATATATTTGGTCAATGAACAGGTGAATAGTTCAGTCCATTATTTTATGTTGTTTAATCAAAGCGTATTTAGTGAAAGATTGTGATGAAGGTTTCCGGTGTATTTTCAGCCAACTATGAAACTGCTGTTAATTTCTGCTGCCATGTGACATGTGAATGCTGTAAGCTGTTCATATAGTGCATATTAAACGAGTGTCATATGAAAAGAGTGTCAGCAATCAGTGTCTAGTTTTAAATACCTGTTTCTCTGTCGTCTGTTCTGCAGCTGATACAACGTCATGGTTTTTATGTTCAATAATCGTACACAGCATACATATATATTTCTGGTCAGTGCGACAGAAAACCTCAAGGAGCTTCTCATGTTTCTGGCAGATCATCTCCTGCAGTTGTCCAGTGGCTTCAGTCAAATTATGTCTCTTTCCTCTAAACCAACTCTCATGTTGTTCGAGGTGATCCTGACAGTAAGAGTTCAGACACATCAGACAGGACTTGACGGCTGTGTATTTTATTCCAGTACAGACATCACACTGCACATCTCCAGCTCCAGCGTAACAATCAGCTGGACGTTTCCTCTTCTTCAGTTTCTCTGTCACTTCAACCAGCATGCTGTTTCTAGATAAAGCAGGTCTTGGACTGAAGGTCTGTCTGCACCGAGGGCAGCTGTAGACTCTCATCTGATCCTCCTGATCCCAGCGGTCTGTAATACAGCTCTCACAGTAACTGTGTCCACACTGGATGGTCACTGGATCCTTCAGGAGATCCAGACACACTGGACATCTCTGTCACTTCAACCAGCATGCTGTTTCTAGATAAAGCAGGTCTTGGACTGAAGGTCTGTCTGCACCGAGGGCAGCTGTAGACTCTCATCTGATCCTCCTGATCCCAGCAGTCTGTAATACAGCTCTCACAGTAACTGTGTCCACACTGGATTGTCACTGGATCCTTCAGGAGATCCAGACACACTGGACATGTAAACTCATCCTGAGAAAATCTGGCTTCTGCCATTTTACTGCATGAATACAGAGACAGAAACACATAACAGTTCAACTATACTTTCACTTTCTCTTTCCTTGAACTGATTCCTGGTTCCTGGTTCTGTGTTTGAGTGACGTGTGTAAAACAGACATGTCTGCAAGTATATAAAGCTCCTGTGGAGTTTAGTTTTGACACACTTGGCTCTTATTAAAGTAAACAGTGATAGGGATAGTGACGTTTAAGCCAAGTATGATAACCCATACTCATAATTTGTCCTCTGAATTCAACCCATCCAAGTGCACACTGACAGCAGTGAGTAGTGAACACACACACACACACACAAACACACACACCCACACACACACACACATTGTTACGATCACCAGCTGGAGTTCCCATGAACTCTGCTAGAGGGCACTCCATCCCTCACCTTTGCCACTCAACCTTCCAAGCCAGCTGGTCACTAATCTGTCTAGTTTACCGAGCACAGCGCTGTCTGTCTCGGAAATAGACGCTGTGATCTCTGTCCTGCCTGTGATGGCTACTGCCATTCTATGCATTTGGGCTGCACACACTGCTGTAGCTCCCCGAGAGGTGGCAGCTTCTGCTGCAGAACCTTCTGAGGTGGTGGAGCCCGCTATGGTCCCTGAGTCCATTCACGAGCCTTCTACAGTCCCTGAGTCTTCTCACAAGCCCACTCCAGTCCCTGAGTCCGCTCACGAGCCTGCTCCTGTCCTCAAATCCATTCCCGAGTTTGCTCCAGTCCCCAAGTCCGATCCAGTTCCCCCTGAGTTCAATGACAACTTCCATTGCAGATCCTCCTGTTCCCCAAGCTTTCTGTGTTTCTTGTCTCCTCTGTTCCGACCACAGACACTATCTTTGAACTCTCCCTGTTTCCTAATGCCTCTGTTATGGCAGCGAGTGCCGTTTCTGAGCTCTCTGTGTCTGTTGAAGCTCCTGTTGCTACTGCTCCTCCTGAGGTGGTGGCTCCTGCTGCAGAATCTCCAGAGGTGGCGGCATTCACTGCAGAACCTCCTGAGGTGGCGGTGTCCACTTCAGCTTCTCTCAGAGCGTTGATACTCACTTCAGAACTCTCAGTTTGTCCTGTCACTGACAATGAGGCTGTCTTTGCATCTGTTGAAGCTCTTGCATCTTTTATGCAAGATGGCGGCGCGTTCACATGCTGCGGCGTCTCTCTCTTCCGACAGAAAGGTGTTTTCTTGTTTTTTGTCTTGTGAGTCGCAGTGTTTTTGTACGTATTCGTCACATCTATCTGTCTCTAAGCACGCATACAGTCGTGAGTTTCTGCTCGATGTCGGCAGAACCACATTTTAGAGTTAAACTCTGCTCCAGAGGCCCACACCATCCCCGATCCCCACTACTGCATCTCGCCCACAGCGGAGGTGCCAAAAGCGCCGTTAGAAGAAGCAGAAGAGGGGCAAGCACGGAGGTATCCGGGCTAGGCTAGCGGCTAACCCACACAAGCCAGCTATCCCCACCATCGTACTGGCTAACGTACGCTGTTTGGACAATAAACTGGACTACATCCGAATACTACGCTCAACTCAGAGGACTGTAAGAGACTGTTGTGTTTTTGTGTTCACGGAAACATGGCTCAACAACAGCGTTCTGGATTGCGCTATTCATCTCGATCAGCTGACATGCTATCGAGCGGACAGAGCTCGCGTCGAGGGAGGTAAGACCCGCGGCGGAGGGCTTTGTGTTTACATCAATGATGCGTGGTGCCGCGATGCTGTTGTGGTCTGCAAACACTGCACAGACCATTACGGACTACAAGCCCCCACCACGCACCCGTGACAGCACCATCTCCCTGCTGAACGAGCTGAATGTCGTCTTCGCTCGCTTTGAGGCACAAAACAGCACCACTGCACAGAAGACTCCACCTCCTCCCGGCGACCAGGTGATGATGCTGTCCCCGGCCAGCGTGAAGAGATCCCTCAGCAGGATCAATGCACGCAAAGCTCCGGGTCCTGACAACATTCCTGGGCGTGTACTGAGAGACTGTGCAGTGGAACTCACCGATGTCTTCACAGACATTTTCAACATCTCGCTAAGCCAGGCTGTTGTCCTCACATGCTTCAAAGCTACTACCATTATTCCAGTCCCAAAAAAGTCGTCTCCATCCTGCTTCAATGACTACCGTCCAGTTGAACTTACCCCTATCCTCATGAAGTGCTTTGAATGGCTAGTCATGCACCACATCAAGTCTGCCCTCCCCCCCTCCCTGGACCCCTTCCAGTTTGCATATCGGTCCAAACGCTCGACCGATGACGCCATCGCCACTACCCTCCACTCAGCACTCACACACCTGGACAAAAAAGACTCATACGTCAGAATGCTGTTCATAGACTTCAGTTCAGCATTCAACACAATCATCCCTCAACAGCTCATTCACAAACTGGTCCAGCTGGGGCTCAACACTTCGCTGTGCAACTGGCTGTTGGACTTCCTGACGGGAAGACCTCAGGCAGTACGGGTCGGCAGCAACACATCCAGCAACATCACACTGAACACTGGGGCCCCCCAAGGATGTGTGCTGAGCCCCCTCCTCTTCACTCTGCTGACCCACGACTGCACACCGTCACACAACTCCAACCTCCTTATACCCGACACACAGCTTCTTCAGTCTGCTGCCATCAGGGAGGAGACTGCGGAGTCTCCAGGCCAGGACCAGCAGACTGTAGGACAGCTTCATCCATCAGGCTGTCAGGAAGCTGAACTCCCTCCCGACCTTGCCCCCTCTCCCCTCTTTTGCCCCACGCACCACTGAACTCTGACCCTCTGATGGACTCTCCCACTCCCCCCTCCCAAATACACATACACACTGTCACTTTAATCAGTCTGAATAAGCTCTTTTGCACTACAAATCATTATATCTGCACTGTTGTTTACTTCACTGGTTTGCACTCTATCTGCCATGTGCCTTGTGCTGCTTTATATATATATTTTTTAATTTTTTACATTTTACCTTACTTGTATATTTGTATAGTTGTATTTTTATATTTAATCTGTATCTATCTGTATTTATGTTCTACTGTTAGTGTTATCTGTATGCACCAAGGGTCTGAGAGTAACGCAATTTCAATTCTCTGTGTGTATGTGCTGTACATGTGGAAGAATTGACAATAAAGCAGACTTGACTTGACTTGAGCTTTCAGGTTGTCCTGTAATGGCTAAGGAGGCCATTTCTGAACCCTCAGTTTGTCCTGTCACGGCCAAGAACAAAAACGTTTATGAACTCCCTGCCTGTCCTGTGACAACCATGGAGACCTGGTCTGCTTGTCCTGTTATGGCCACAGAGGCCGCTCTTAACCTCTCTGTGCTTTCTGTTCCAGTTATGTTTGATCCTCCTTGGTGGTCACCTGTTCCACCATGTGGATCGTCATACCTGCCCTGGTGGCCTTCAGCTAAGAACTAATTTACAGACACATCAGACACATCCCGTTTCCAATCAGGAGGACTATTTAAGGGTGTGTTCACACTTGTCAAGTTTGGTTTGATTAAAATGAACTCTGGTACGATTGCTCTGTTAGTGCGGTTCATTTGAGTAATTCAAATTAAATATGAACACAACACGGACCAAATACTTCTAAACAAACCAAAAACAGGAAGTAATGACAAGATGAGAAGCCATGTGACATGATTTGATGATGCAGAACGAGCGGTGTATCCAAAACTAAATTATCAGAGGACAATCGTGGAGCAACGAGGAGGTAAAGTGCCTTTTTGGAGCTCTAAGTGAGTTCGCAGGTGGTGAAAATAAAATCATATGTACACCCAGCAATGAGTGCACTTAGTCCAGCAGACGACATTAGGTGTGTTCGACTTAAAGCGGCACCGAGCAGACCGATCGTTGAATGGGTACTTTGATATCATACACCGATCGGTCTGCTCAGCGCTGCTTTAAGTCTAACACACCTTTTGTTTGGGGTGTTCGGTTCTGTCACAATATATATGTCATTCAACCCGACCAATCATGTTGTGAACATATAGGTTCGCTGTCAAAAATGCCAGTGTGAACATTAAGTGGACCAGGATCAAGTGAATAATTTCCTTTTTTTGGTCCGGACCAAACGAACCAAGAGAACCGAACTACAAATATGAACGCACCCAAAGATGCACTCACACACACTCACATTGCTGTGTATTGTTAGCCTGTAATGTTTTCTGTAATGTTTACCCGTGTTTCCTTGCCTTGCCTTGCCTTCCCTTGCCTTGGCTTCATATTTTTTGATCTTGATCTGTTTACCTGGTTTCTGACTGCTTACCTGCCTGCCCTGACCTTTGCCTGTTTGTTGGATTACTCTTTTGGATTGCCTTGGATATAACTGTTCGCTGGTACTGGACCCTGCCTTTCTGACTACGTTTATCATTAAAGGCTGCATTTGGATACACATATCCATTGTCACGCCTCCTCACGTTACACACTCATTCATTCAATTTTATTGCCAGGCTCAAGGTCCATTAGCAAAACAATAAAACAATTCAAAACAGTATGAAACACATTAAAAAAGACAGTTCTACCAATGTTTTCTTATAAGTGATTGGTATTGCACCACAGCAAGCCTAGGACAACAACATTATAATAGCATCCTGTGAAAAATCCAACCGACAAATACATTTATACATCAAATTTCTCATTAAAGCCAGAAAGGATTGAACTCTTGCCTTACCGAATAGATCACCTGCACTGCTGCACCTTGTTTTTTTCAGCACAATTCTCATACAGTCACTGTTAACAAGCTGAAGCTCATATAGGCTCTCTTTTTTTATCTTAACCCACAAAAGCAGTATCAAAAATGGACAATATGCTCAAAATAGATTTATTTTTCCCTGATCCGAACACATACATTTTTTTCTCACAAACATATTTGCTCGAGTATATAACGTACGAGACTTCTTATACATGTCATCATCATTACTCATTTCATCGTTAATGATATGACCCAAATATTTTGTTTTAGTGCACATATTGTTAGATTTAGCTGTATTTGGCTAAGTAAAGGTTTGGGTGGCTCGCCAATGTGTTAGATTTCTCTAATACATAAAAATAAGTATGCTTGACCAGAGTTTTTGTGGGGAGAAGAATTTATTGAAGGTAGTAGTGTAGCAGGTGTTCAACAGCGATGTTAGCGTGTCGGCCTTCAAAATATCTTAACCCACATTGTTAGATTTAGCTGTATTTGGCTAAGTAAAGGTTTGGGTGGCTCGCCAATGTGTTAGATTTCTCTAATACATAAAAATTAGTATGCTTGACCAGAGTTTTTGTGGGGAGAAGAATTTATTGAAGGTAGTAGTGTAGCAGGTGTTCAACAGCGATGTTAGCGTGTCGGCCTTCAAAATATCTTAACCCAAAGTACTGTCTGTGTGACCAGACTTTATACCTGGTACCAAATGGCCTTCAAACAATAGACCGATACTATTAGGACCTCCTAATGGAGAACTAAGAATAGACAGGATAGAAGGGCCATCCTGTGTATTTGGTTTACGTCTTTACAGATTACATCAGGAAAGAGTCACCCTTCAAACAATAGACAGAGGACCTCCTACTGGAGAGACAGGATAGAAGGGCCATCCTGTGTATTTGTTTTACACCTTTACAGATTACATCAGGAAAGAGTCACAAGGTGACATATCAGATGTTGATTACACAAGAAAGAACTATACTAAAATACACAAAATCCTTCAATCCCCCCCTTTGATCATTTTTGATCACAAAACATACTTTTCAGCAATCATGAATACAGCATACTTCATGCAGGCTCCATTACTTAAGATGAAAGAATAAGAGTTCATGGTGAAGTTTGAATTCTTTTGAATGCTTAAGTCCTTTTTTATTTTGACATTGTGAAAGTGGTGGATGTTATTGTGTTCTGTGGATGTTCAGGCATGTTCATCTAGGTGTCCAGTGCAATGCAGTCTAAGAGTTAGATGTCTTCCTCATCCTCTGGAATGCTGGAACACCTGCAATCACACACAAGAGAAAAGGGAAACATATCTTTTTTAAACAAATCCTGCCTTACTGCCAATAAAACTGCCCCTATGTAATTTAGGGAGGACACTACAGTGTTTATCAGTGGTGGTATGTTTATGTCTTCATCCTCAGGCGACAAGCTAAAAACCTTAGTCCCACCATATCTGGACTCTGAAAAACACTACTGCCATCCATCCCTCGTCTCTAGGCAGATGTTTCAAATCCCACTGGCTCATGTCGATCCACTTTTCTTTTCCATTCACCTTAGCTGCTCTATCAGCTACCAAGAGATCCTGAAGTGGGCTTTCCCACCTGGATTCTCGTTGTGACCTCTTGAGTTTTTTTAATCATTACCATACCATGTCCCCCTTTTGGAGGTTTCAAAACTTTATTCTTGGCACTGTGTACCGCCAGGCTGAGTCTTTCATCAGTTTGGGCAAGGCTGTCAGATGTCAGATTTTTACTGGAAATGGGCCGGCCTGTAATATGTTCAAAAGGGCATAGTCTCCTTATAGTTTCCCTGTGGTTTTCCTCACTGCATTTGGCTGTCATCATGCAGTTCATCTCCATTTTCCATCAGTGATGATACTTTGTGCTTTTAATTTTGCATTTGTTTACTGTCCTGCTGTCTGTCTTGCTTAAGTTTTCTTACACCTCTCTCCTTTACGGCTTGTTTAGCAGCACCATCTATTAGGACATCATCTTTGGCTTTAGCTGTTGAGACTTCTGTGTATGTTTTTACCTTTGGGGTAGTGTCTTCATTTGTTGTTGTTATTTGAATACATGTGGAGTACAGTTGTTGGATGATATGTTACTAATTGGTGCTGCAGATAGAGGTTCTTCAGCTTCCCTGCGGCTCAACAGCTTTTAGCGGAGTCTGTTTTTTTTGGCTGTCAACTGCTGAGACCTCTTTAACAGGTGGCCTCATCATCACTTTGATGTCTCAAACTCAGCTTGCAATCACGAACCCAGTGTCCTTCTTTGTTGCAATGTCTGCATCTTCCCTGAGTTTTTGCTTTTGAGTGTCTCTGATATTCACTTTCTTCATACCCCTTTGTCCTGTTGTTGTATGACAAGGTTTTGGATTGCAAAGCTCTGAGATTGACTTTTTGTGTTCTTTAAACCTTTGCTGACCATTCAACAATCTGCATAAATATTGGTCCAGTGCTGTCCCAGTCATCATACTTGATTTTAAGGGTTTTAGAAATTTCAGGTTTCAGTCCATTCACAAATGTGGTTTTAAGAGGCATGCTAGTATCTTTACTGAGATATTCAATGTTGTTGTTCACACCAGCATGTTCTGTCCAAGTCTGTCTGGAGCGTTCTTCAAACTCTGCAACACTTTCTCCTGTCTTCTGCATGTAAGAGGTCATTTTAGCCCAATTAACCTCTGCAGGTTTCAAGTTGAACACGAAAGTTTGTACAGCTTCCCATCCAGCCTGTGTTTTCTTGAGACGCACCAATCCTTCTTTCAACACATTCTGTTAATGTTTTCTGGTAATTGTCTCTTAAGTTCACATTAACAATCCTCACACCAGCTAGTGGATGTAAATTGTAGATTTTCTGCAAGCGTTGAAGAAATTGCCAAGCCTTCCTTGGTTGTTTGTACTCATCTGGCAATTCTGTTGACAATTTGTCAACTTGTCACAGTGCGAGTTCGTCGTTCACCATCCTCCTCATTCTCCTCCTCATTGTCAATTTCAACTTTAGTCCTTCTGTTCTTGACAATTACCGGAGCAAGTCTAACCTTTGAGTTCCTTGTAGCCTGAACACATGTGTTGAAGAGAAATTCAGTCTCACTGTCAACAGAGCTGCTTGAAGATTTGGACTATTTTGGAGAGAAAAGTTAGCAACTTGTCATTCTTATTTAACAGTCTTTCTTCATCCTTCTTTACATTCTGCAATTGTTTAGCCAATGCTCTGACTTTTGCTTTCTCTGCTTTGTTCTCACGTTGTAATTTGTCAGTCTCACACTTCTGCAGATGCTGTAGAATTTGTTTGACCAAAATCACAGAAAATCCATCTCTGTTGGTGTTTGTCCTTAAGTGCTGCATCTTTCCATAAGCTCTTTTAATGTCTGGCAAGGCCCATAGTCCACTCTCTGAGTACTTGATGCTGTACTTCTGGCACATGTCATCATGGCACTTCCTCAGTCCCAGCTTTTTGTCCAAATATGCATTCAGATTTTCCAACATCTGATCAATGGAACATTTGGAGGTTCTGTCCCATGTCTTTCTGTTGTTGGCCACAATGCAGGACCATTGCTATTGTTTTGTGCAGACTCAGCCATGGCAAGTTCAGGAAAAATGCCCTCAGAGGTGTAAAAACAGAACAAAAGGTGTTAGAACTGTTAAAGGTGCTTATTCAGATTTAAATTCACAGCAGTTTGTTAGACTGACCATTTTAGTTAAACAGACAAATCATTAGTTTAAAAGCTCTGCTTAGTTTTCAATGCTACATTTAAAACTAATCATTCACTTTCAGGCTAATTTTCCTTGTTTGATGTCTGAATTGAGTTCTAGCTTAGAAGGCTGAATTACTTATTCAAATTTGTCTCTTAGACAATTTACTTTAGATCTTTCTGTATGTTTCACGGAAGGCAACAAACTTATAGTTTCATGGTTTTATGCCATCATTTTCTAACTCAGTTAAAAGATTAATTTCAGAACTACAATAGGGGCTACCAAATTAGCACCCAGTCAAGAATTTCCAATTCTTGCAGCAACATCAGTACCAGCACTTTCTATGGTTTCTACAGTCTCTGGACGAATGGGCTAAATTATTTCTTTAACAATTTCTACAGACAAAAAGAGAAAGGATAAAGCCTCTGCTTCTACAATCTCTTGATGAATGGACCAAATTGTTTATAAACAATTCCTTCATACTTCAGTGAAAGGACCAAACCATGTACTATATATCTATGGCTCCTTCAGTCTCATGAGAACGGACTAAACCTCTTTCTTAAATGATTCTTACAGACTTAAGAGAACAGGGCCAAGCTATAAACCTCATTTCTATAGCTCCTACAGACTCATGAGAAATGCCCAACTTTAGTTGAAGCTGTAGAATCTCCCAGATTCTTTTGTTCACTTCTTCTTGTTGCAGTGATGTTGGTGAAATGTCTTATCTGTTTCTCCTGGTTGGCTCGCAACATTTTTAGATTTTGCTGTATTTGGCTGAGCAAAGGTTTGGGTCGCTCGCCAATGTATTAGATTTCTTTAATACATAAAAATAAGTATGCTTGACGAGTTCTTGTGGGGAGAAGAATATATTGAGGGTAGTAGTGTAGACGGTCTTCAACAGGGATGTCAGCATGTCATTCTTCAAAATATCTTAACCCAGTACTTTGGTCTGACTGTGTGACCAGACTTTATACCTGGTACCAAATGGCCTTCAAACAATAGACCGATACTATAAGAACCTCCTACCAGAGAACTAACAATAGACAGGATAGAAGGGCCATCCTGTGTATTTGGTTTACACCTTTACAGATTACATCAGGAAAGAGTCACAAGGTAACATATCAGATGTTGATTACACAAGAAAGAACTATACTAAAATACGGAAAATCTTTTAATACCTTTAACATTTAATACTTGCCCTGACAGATTCAAATCTGGGAAATTTAGATCTTTATCTTTTGTTCTTTGTGTAAATAAACTGCACTTGGGTTCTCACTTCAACTCACCTTCAGTGGACCATTTGTTACAGAAAACTAGAACGCTACCATGAACCCAGCAGTTTCACGCCTCCTCTACCTTCGTCAAGGTGACAGGTCTATAGAGGATTACGTGAGTGATTTTTGTGAACTTTGTTATCAGGTGAACTTTAATGATGTTGCTCTCAAGGACATTTGGACTATCTCATGAAATATTATGTTTGATGCCACTACAAACCCCACACTGGACTCTAGAACAGTATATAGATTTTTCTCTGTGGTTGAGTGGATCTGCTTTCACTGTGGGTGTCGTGGAGAAGGAACACGGCACTAAACCAGAGCCTGCTCACGTCACGTCTGTCAAGCCAGAGTCTGCTCACGTCACGTGTGTTACTCCAGGGCCTGCTCACGTCACATGTGCTACTCCAGGGCCTGCTCACGTCATGCCTGCTACTCCAGGGCCTGCTCACGTCATGCCTGCTAAGCCAAAGTCTGCTCACGTTGGGCCGGCCACACAAGAGTCTTCTTGCAAGATGGTCGCCATGCCTGATTCCCCTGCCAAGATGGCCGCCCACCTGATTCCCCCGCCAAGTTGGCCGCCACGCCTGATTATCCGGCCAAGATGGCCACCACGCCTGAGCCTCACCACGGCCATCACGTCAGAGCCTCGTCACACCATGGCTGCCAAGCAAGTTTCCCTTAAGGATTTTTTTTGGGGAGGGCTGTAGTACCCAAGCTTCCGAGGATGCGGAGCTTGGGGCAGGACTGAAAAGACTGATTGCCAGTGTGATGGACCCACCATTGATGTTAGTGCGAGCGGCTGGCATCCCAGTGGTCTCTACACTTTCAAGCCTCACAGCCTCAACACACTTAAGTCCGGTGAGCATACTGTGTCTACTACACTTCACGTGATGGCGGTAGCCATCCTGAGTGTTTGGGCCGCACACTGCACTTCTGAGGCCTCTCCTGTCCACAAGTCTGCTCATGAGGCCTCTCCTGTCAATAAATCTGCTCCAGAGGCCTCTTCTGTCCACTAGTCTGCCCCAGAGGCCTCTAATTTCCACAAATCCACTCCAGTGCCTCCAGAGGTGGCGGCGTCCGCTGCAGAACCTCCAGAGGCGGTGGCTTCCATTTCTGAATTCTCTGCCTGTCCTGTCATGGCCATGGAGGCAATTCATGAACTCTCTGCCTGTCCTGTCATGGCCATGGAGGCCATTCATGAACTCTCTGCCTGTCCTGTCACTGCCATGGAAGCAGTCCATGAACTCTTTGCCCGTCCTGTCACTGCCAAGGGGTCCATCCATGAACTCTCTTCTTGACCTGTTACGGCCGTAGAGGCTGTTGTTAACCTCTCTATGCTCTGTGTTCCAGTCTTTGACCTGGTGGTCATCAGCTCTGCCGGATCTGCCCTGGCTCCCTGCTCTGCCGGCATTGCCATGGCCCCCTGCTCTGCCCGGCACCGCCATGGCCCCCTGTTTTGCCCGGCTCCGCCATGGCTTCCTGCTCTGCTGGCTCCGCCATGGCTCCATGCTCCTCTGGATCTGACCTGGTGGCCTCCACAGTCTGCCACTGCTCCACGGCCCAGGCCCTCTACTGCTTCACTGTCTGCCATTGCTCAATGGCCCAGATCCTCCAGTGTTTCACTGTCTGCCATCGTTCCACGGTCCTGTTCCCCTTCATGGGCCTGGCCTTTGGGCGTCTGGAGCCGCCCTTAGAAGGGGGGACATGTAACGTCGGGTTTGGGTTTTATTTCTTGTTTCTTGTTCATTGTTTTCATGTCTTTTATTTTGTAGTTTGGCCTTAGTCATGTTCTGTCATGTGATTCCCTTGTTATGTTCTGATTGGTTCCTTGGTTCATGTGTCATGTTCTCATTGGTTGACTCTTGTCATGTGACCCTTAGTGTTTAATAATATATATAAGTAGCCCTCTTGTTGCCATTGTCTCTCGTCGTGTATTGAAGTTGTAAGCCTGCTGTCGGTGAGTCTGTTTATGCCATGTCAAGTCTTTTGGATTATATTTTGTTTTTGTGTAAATAAACTGCACTTGGGTTCTCACTTCAACTCGTCTTCAGTGGACCATTTGTTACAGATATATACTGTAAATGTTTTGATGTAAGAGCATAAGGGGAAGTCGTGGCCTAATGATTAGAGAGTTGGATTCATAACCCAAAGGTAATGGAATTGGACCCAAAGGTAAAGGAATTGGAGGTGGGGGGAGTGAATGTACAGCGCTCTCTTCCACCTTCAATACCACGACTGAGGTGCCCTTGAGCAAGGCACCGAACCCCCAACTGCTCCCCGGGTGCCGCAGCATAAATGGCTGCCCACTGCTCCGGGTGTCTGTTCACGGTGGTGTGTGTGTGTGCGCACTTAGGATAGGTTAAATGCCGAGCACTAATTCCTAGTATGGGTAACCATACTTGGCCACGTCACTTTCACAGACAAAAGTAATCAATAATGATTATATTAACTATTTTCCTATATTAATTTTCATTGATTAGTTGTTGCAGCACTGATTTATATATAATTTCTTTATTATTTAAATTATGAAATACAAACATTGTTTTTGAATGCAGAATGATTCAGAGTCGCGGTGTTCGTGAGGCTGCTGTGGGACACACTGACCCCGTATACAAGGAGGAGCCACCACTCTACATGCTCTGGAGGATTCACAGTAAGACACAGACACACACAACAGCTTGAAATTTTGTCATTTACAGGCTTTAACCACTAATCTATAATAGAATCAATTATTAACAAGCTGTAACCTAAAAATAAATAAATAAATTCACAGTTAACAATTAAATGTGTCAATAAAAACAATGACTCATGACAAAAGAACACAAATCTGTTCCTATGTGATCATATGAATTAAAAGGTAATTATGACAGTAATAATAGAAATGATTGATGTGACACTACATTAAGAACTAAATCAACACAAACAGGTTGAGAAAAGCACAGAAACACACAGCCACTCAGCAGGACTCACACACTGATCTTACTGTCTGTATGAGGAATTATTACACATTTATTCTGACGTTATTTCAGTGACAGAAGTTCAGCTGCAGTATTAATGTCAGAAAAGAAGAGACTCTATAACATCTCACTGTTACTGATGTATCATGCAGCTCAAAGCATTCTGGGTAGAATCTCTCCTCAGTCTATTCTGGTTCATCAGCACAGTTTCACTGATGATCTTTTTTTAACCCCAACCCCAGGATAAAGTGGCTGAGTGAATGTGGTCTGGACTGTGTGGATGAGGCTCATTGTGTCATAGACGCTGTAGAAGGACAGAGTTCCTGCACTGTGATCCACAAACACTCCTATTCTACTGCTGATGGACTCTACGGGGAGAACAGTCTGTATCTTATTGTGTATGAATGAGTAACTGGAGGGACAGCAGATCAAACTCCAGGACTGATCATTAAATCCAAACCAACACTCATCACCCGATCCCTTCCTGCTGATGCTCTTATATGACACTGATATATACACACGTCCTCTCCACTCCAGCTCCCAGTAACAGCGTCCACACACACTCTCTCTACACAACACCTGACGATACACATCAAATCTGTCTGGATGATCAGGATACGACTGGACTGTGTAAGTGAATGTAATCACTCTGTTGCTCTCAGAAAGATGGAGGTGTTTATTCACTGTGTTCAGATCCAGAGTGAGCTGATGGGAATCTGATGGCGATAAAACACATCAGAATCAGGAATTATGAATCTGTTTGATCTTTTCATGTAGCTGAACTCTTCATGTTCAGTGTATCATCAGTGTTTCAGTACAGATGAGCAGATATCATGTGCAAATCATCATTTACATAATCAGTCATAATACTGTTCTACAGGAAGAACATGAAGACACTCAGTGAGTTTTTCTGCTTGTTTTCTGACTGACTTACATTGTAGGAAGTCGTTCCTGGTTCTGGGAACAATGCTGGTGAGTGTCCCTGTGGAAATAAACGGACATGAACAGTGTGCTTCTCATGATCCTGCATCCATTTCTAATATGATGTTCTCCATGATATGAGATGATGATGGACTGGTTTCTGAGAGCAGATGCATCTCCAGGACTTTACCTCCATCTGAGATCTTCTTGAGCTCCTCTTTGCAGAAATCCTCCAGTTTGTCTCTCAGCTGATGGACAGATTCTCTCAGACCATCAGAAGAGACGAGAGAAATGAAGGGATCATCATTTACGTCTGTAGATTCAGGATGTGCTGAGAGAGACTGGAAACTCTACAGAAAACAGAAATAAAAACTCATCAGCTCCACACTTCACCCAGTAACCTGCAGGAACATCTGATTTATTGAGTTTTGCGATTGAGTTTGAGATTGAATTATTTGACACAAAAAGTAGCAATACACTGTTACAACTTTCTTTTCAAGGAATATCACTATTTCCATTGTGGTCCTTGCTTTTAAAAGAGAAAAGAAGAAAATCTTAGTCAAAAAAATCATTAAAAAAAAATTCTCACACACCCATAAAAATAACAAACGGATCAAACAATTCCTTATACATTTGAATCATCTTATCTAAAAGCAGTCTCTTCACCCATGTTGACTTGACTGATCTTTAGTAACTCATCTTAAAGGGTTAGTTCACCCAAAAATGAAAATTAGCCCATAAATTACTCACCCTCAAGGCATCCTAGGTGTATATGACTTTCTTCTTTCAGACAAATCCAGTCGGAGTTATATTAAAAATGGTCTTTGATCTTTCAAGCAGTTTAATGCCACTCAGCGGGTGTTGCATGCATGGGGAGGGTGAACAAAGTCATCCTGTAGCGAATCGATGCGTTTTTGTAAGAAAAATATCCATATTCAAAACGTAATAATCACTTTAATGTAGCTTGCGCTCACTGTTGTACACTGGAAACAGTTCCGGGGGAATTAAATATGAGGTCAGCGCTGCGCATGCACCACTCCGAAGTGATGAACGCGGAAGCGCAGGGGAGAGATCAAAACAAAACAACGATTCGTTTGAAAGAAGAAAGTCATATACACCTAGGATCACTTGAGGGCGAGTAATTTATGGGCTAATTTTCATTTTGGGGTGAACTAACCCTTTAATTCAGCATCAGCTTTATTCTTCTCATATTCATTATATCACATTAGAGCTACAGATTCTAGTATTTGCCACTTACACTATATGTGAACTTTCTAGGAAATAGTTTGAATGATAAAACATCTGCTAAGAATATAAATGTCCATCTAACAGCTCAAGCACATCAATAGAGTCTCACTGTAGGGTTGAGTAGATTTGCTCAGGAAAATACACAGTCAGGCTTGATTTGGTTTCAATACACTGAAGCATTGCTAATATACAGCCTGACTTCATGTTTGGGGTCTTTATGGTCAAATTCATCCATGTGTTACAGGCCAATAAAGAATTTTGATCATGTTTGAGGATCATCTGATCCATTTTTGATTAATGTTTCTCAGAATCTCTATTAACAAGTTCACTGATTTCATATCAATAATAATAAATCTAAAGGAGAAATGAGATAAAAAGTTGAGATGTAAGTGATGTTTTGAACTGTTGGTGCCGCTGGTGGTGTTTGACAGCTAAATATATCTCCCAGAAGAAAGAGCTGAGAGAAATGAATCCCAAGAAATTTCCAGAGCTGAAAGCCATTTGTAAGTGGCGTCTCTTTCAAAAGAAGATGTTCAGATGGGAGTATGACCGATGATTATATAATAACACACTCATGAAATGTTTCTCTGTGAGTCTCTGTCACAGCAGGATCTGCTCAAGTCCACTATGATCCTGTTCTTCTAGATCTCTGTTACCTGCAGGAACTGGATGTGATCCTGTGTGTGTGAAAGCTGCTCCAGCTCAGCGTCTCTCCTCCTCAGATCATTGATCTCCTGCTCCAGTCGTCCTTCAGCTCGACTCCCTGCAGTCTTCTCCTGATCTCTAATTAGCCGTATCAGCTCAGAGCAGTGTCTTTCAATGGGGCGGATGAGCTCAGTAAAGATTGTCTCACTGTCCTCCACTGCTGTCTGTGCAGAGCGCTGTTAGGACACACAGTGATTCAGGCTTCAGTGAGTCTGAACTGAGACGGAGACAAACTTCTCTTCTTCTCCAGACTCACCTTATGAGACTCCACAGCCTCTCTCAGCTGCTGAAGATCTTTCTCTCTCTGCTGGATTCTCTGCTGGAGCGTCTTCTGCGTCTCCTTCAGCTGCTTCTGCAGGACATACAGATGATAATAAATGCAAGTATTATAAAAGTGAAACTGACACAGATGTAGAGCTTCACACTGACAGTGTTTCTGCGGTGTACAGTAGTAGAGCTTGTATTTTGACTGATGAAAGTATATATTGTCAAAGAACAGGTAGTAGTTCACGCCATCATTTTATGTTTAATCAAAGCCCATTTAGTGAAAGTTTGTGCTGATGAAGGTTTCTGGTGCATTTTCAGCCAACAGTGAACCTGCTGTTCATTTCTGCTGCCGTGTGACGTGTTAATGCTGTAAGCTGTTAATATTGTGCATATGAAACTAGTGTCAGCAATATTTCATCAGTGTCTAGTTTTAAATACCTGTTTCTCTGTCGTCTGTTCTGCAGCTGATACAGTGTCGTGGTTTTTATGTTCATCCATCATACACAGCATACATATACATTTCTGATCAGTGCGACAGAAAACCTCAAGAAGCTTCTCATGTTTCTGGCAGATCATCTCCTGCAGTTGTCCAGTAGCATCAGTCACTTTGTGTCTCTTTCCTCTAAACCAACTCTCATGTTGTTCGAGGTGATCCTGACAGTAAGAGTTCAGGCACATCAGACAGGACTTGGCGGCTGTGTGTTTTCTTCCAGTACAGACGTCACACTGCACATCTCCAGCTCCAGCGTAACAGTCAGCAGGACGTTTTCTCTTCTTCAGTTTCTCTGTCACTTCAGCCAGCATGGTGTTTCTAGATAAAACAGGTCTTGGACTGAAGGCCTGTCTGCACTGAGGGCAGCTGTAGACTCTCATCTGATCCTCCTGATCCCAGCGGGCTGTGATACAGCTCTCACAGTAACTGTGTCCACACTGGATGGTCACCGGATCCTTCAGGAGATCCAGACACACTGGACACATGAACTCATCCTGAGAATATATGGCTTCTGCCATTTTACTTCATGAATACAGACACGAACATACAACAGCTCAACCACACTTTCACTTTCTCTGAACTGATTCTGGTTTCCTGATTCTGTGTTTGAGTGACGTGTGTAAAACAGGCATGTCTGCGAGTCTGTAAAGCTCCTGTAGAGTTTAGACTCACAACTGACTCTTATTAAAATAAACAGTGATATGGATAGTGACATATAAACCAAGTATGATAACCCATACTCGTAATTTTCCTCTGAATTCAACCCATCCAAGTGCACACTGACAGCAGTGAGTAGTGAACACACATTAATTCATTCAACTTTATTTCCAGACTCAAGGTCCATTAGCAAAATACTAAAACAACACAAACAGTACGAAACACATTAAAAGAGACAGTTCTACCAATGTTTTCTTATAAGTGACTGGTATCGCACCACAGTAAGCCTATAATTTGACAACAACAATATAATAGCATCCTGTGAAACATCCAACTGATAAATAAATGTATACATCAAATTTCTCATTAAAGCCACACAGGATTGAACCCTTGCCTTACAGAATTGATCACCTGCACTGCTCTACCTTGTTTTTTTCAGCAGAATCCTCATACAGTCACTGTAAGCAACTGTAATGATTAGTCCACTGGAGTCGAGTTGTGATGATGAACCCAAGTGCAGTTTATTTACAATGTGAAATCCAAACAATAAACAAAGACTTGACTTGACTTGAAACAAACTTGACATGACATGAACGGACTTGGCATGAACAGACTTGACCATAAACAGAAACACAACTCATCAACAGCAGGTTACGACATCAATACACAACAAGAGACAATAGCAAGAAGAGGGCTAATTATAGCAAACACTAAAGGTCACATGACAAGAATCAACCAATGAGCAAACAGAACTGAGAACCACATGACAGGACAATAACTAATGGGAAACAAGGCACATGACTAAAGCAACCAATCAGAACATGAAACACACACTAGGCAGGAATACAAAAGGATCAAGGGAAATCACACGACTAGAAAGGGATTATGACTATGACAAAATAAGAGACATGAAAACAATGAACATGAAACAAAACCCCAAAACAGACATGACAGCAACCTGAAGCTCACATAGGCTCTCTTTTTTTACACATTTAATACTTGCCCTGACAGATAAAAATCAGGGAAATTAAGTTATTTATTTTATTTTGTTCTGCATATAACAGCAATAATCTTTTATGTATTATATTGCACATCATATCTAATCCCATAATCAGAACAAATATTTAGCAGCTGTTGAAAACCAACACTACTTTGGGAAAAAACAACTAAATCATCAGCATACATAAAATGATTGGTCATATTATTATGAAGCATGCATCCAGTCTTACAGTCACTTAATTCTTCCTATAATTCATTCATATAAACTTTAAAAAGGGCTGGTGAAAGTAGACCCCCCCCCCCGCTGCACTCAATTACTTACACTAAATGAATCTGATTATAAGATTATTATTATAAAAGGAAAAGTCAAAGGGGGAAGGGGGAAGGGGGAAGTTGTGGCCTAATGGTTAGAGAGTCGGACTCGTAACCCAAAGGTTGCGGGTTCGAGTCTCGTACCGGCAGGGATTGTAGGTGGGGGGAGGGAATAACCTGTGCGCTCTCTCCCCCCTTCAATACCACGACTGAGGTGCCCTTGAGCAAGGCACCGAACCCCCAACTGCTCCCCGGGCGCCGCAGCATAAATGGCTGCCCACTGCTCCGGGTGTGTGTTCACAGTTTGTGTGTGTTCACTGCTGTGTGTGTGCACTTAGGATGGGTTAAATGCAGAGCACTAATTCCTAGTATGGGTAACCATACTTGGCCACATGTCACTTCACTCACTTTTGATGCAATTTTATATTTGTTCATTGGGTGGCGCTCTGGCATGGTATATAAGGACAATGGGTTAATGAGACAACAGGTGTGTATTGGTAGTAGGGAAGCACACCGTTTTTGACCATTCAGGATCGTTCATCATGTTGACCATTGTTATTGGATTATGTGTTGGACTTGACAAGGTTTGGACTTGATATTTTTACTATGTGAACTAGTCGATTGACGCCACAGTAAGCTAACTGGAAGCAAAGGTTATTCATTGGAACGCAATAAAGACACTGTTTGCATCTTACCTCTGTTTTGCATGAACTCTATTTCTATGTGTCAAATGCATGTTTGTTGCTGGGATATTGCTTGATTCATCACTGGAGTAAAATCAGCACATCCGTTTCGACGGACAGGAGGATGCTATTCATTTGGATAAAGAATTTGTGTTGCTGCACGTGAGGGCATAATTTCTTCATACGCGTTCCGGATTTAATCACTGGATTCGACTTGGTGGACACATTTTCGATTATATTTCTTCCCGCTTGGTGGATTTGTTGTTGGATTTACACTGCGTGCTCATCTCGTTAGGTTGACTGGATTATAGGTATGTTTGTTGTTGCAACATCAAAATGGCCATGTGATATTTTGTGTGCACACAATCAGGTCAATCGTAATTCCATGGCATTTGTTGCAAAGACTGATGGATGTTGCTTGTGTTTATGAATTGTTTGTTTGTTCACAGCTGTTTGCAAAATGGAAAATTAAAAATGTATGAGTACTGACGGGGTTACTGAGTCAAATCAAAGCCTGCCTAATGTTGAAAACAAGTCTGAAAGTGGGAAAAGACCTGTTAAATTAATAGTTAAAGCTTTGGTGGAAAAACTTGATGTGTTGCAAAAAGAAAGGCTAAGTTAAATAAGGCTCAGAAACTAATCAAGTCCATTAACAGGTTAAATATAAGATGACAATGAATATGAACCTGAGGTACGTGTAGCCTTTGAAAACTTAAAAAAAGATGTGTTCAGAGGCTTGGGATGCACATGGGTCCTTGTTAATTTTGTTATCTGTTGATGAAGCTGAAAAACATGAAATATGGTTTAAAGCAAATATGATACCCAATAATGAGTTCACTGAACGTGTGAATAGATAGTTATCAGACACAGCAAAAGGTCAGAAAACCTCTGAAGTGAGTGAAGAAAATGATGACGTTGGTCCTGGAGACAGCATCTCAAATGTGTCTTATACTACATCAAAATGTAGAAAACAAAGGTCATGTAGCGCTGCTACATTGAAAACCAAACATGCAATTGAAGTTCAGGAGGAGGAATTGAGGTGAAAAAAGGAACAATTGGATGCTGAAATAACAGCTTCAGCTGCAAAGATCTCTGTGTTACAAACTTCTGATAATCAAAGTAAACATTCACGCTGTGCAAGTTCAAAATCAAAGCGGAGTGAACAAAGGGGTGATTAACGTGACCGATAACTTCAAATTTGATTCTCCACCAAAGGGTTTGAACCCAAGTGCAAACGAATATGTGTCAGTGAACTCAATGCCACATACAACTTGAGCAGCTGGTGCCTCTGCATCACAAGTTGTAATAGAGGATCACAGGAAAGGATGGAAATATCAACAAATAGTCCACACATCTGAATAATTTGGGTTCCACTATTCTGATCAAGTGCTACAAGGTAATATGGGAGGCCATAAAGTGTCACATGTTCTTCCTCCTCAGGGTGATCCCTTGCTTGAAGTCTTGGAAAAGGCAAGAAGAATTAACAACTTATCTTCTTCAGCAACAAGCATATCCTCATATCTTGCCTAAAATGGCGGTCCTAGTGTTTAATGGCGACCCATTGCAGTATATTCCATTCATCAGAGCATTTGAACATGGCATTGAGGAAAAATCTAGCAATGAAATGGATAATTTGTATTTCCTCAAACAGTTTACTAAGGGGCAGCCTAAAGACCTGGTCTGAAGTTGCCAGCACCTGACCACAGAAAGAGGCTATGCATTGGCTAAATGACTGTTAAGGGAACATTTTGGTAATGAATTCAAGGTATCCACTGCCTATTTGGAGAGAGCTTTGGGCTGGCCCACATTAATGGCTGAGGACGTATCAGGATTGCAAGCTTATGCTTTGTTTTTGCATACCTGTTGTAATCAAATGGATGAACTTTCACATATGCAAGAACTCAACATGCCCAGCAATATGAAAATTATTGTAACAAAGTTACCCTATAAGCTAAGAGAGCAATGGAGAGCAAAGGCTTGTGAAATTACGGAATCTGGTCAAGGCAGAGCAAAGTTCTCACTTATTGTGGAGTTTGTTGAAAAACTTTGTTTGTTGTTTGGAGATATCCAAGATAGACAAGGCACATATAAATCTAAAACACAAGTGTACAAAACAATTAGAGGGAGCAGTTTTGCCACTAATGTTGCTGATTCATTTCCAGTTAGCAATGTGCAGCCACAGCAAGGACACTGTTCTGGATCCAGAACACCTGAGAAGAGATGATGCCAACCCCTCAGAGGACCTCAGATGATGCCCAACCCTGAAACAACATACAGAACTACCACCTTTTTGGTATAAGTTTGTTTGTAACATATAATAATTGCTGTTAATAGTGTTCATCATCTGTTTGATTACGTCTTTAATTGATTTTTCTGTACATTTCTGCTATATGTACATTAACTGACAGTCACCACTGATAAGCTATCACTAAATATTGTAGAAACTTAATTTGCTGTGAAGTTGCTTTGCAATGAATTGTATTGTGAAAAGCGCTATAGAAATAAACTTGAATTGAATTGAATTGAATCCAAGTCTACTGGAATTAGCTTGTTCTGTGCAAAACAACATCTATTGGAAAGGTGTTTTGCTTTGAAAAAAAACTCAACGAGACAAACCTGAATTCCTTAAAGCCAAAAGAATTTGTTTTGGTTGCCTAAAGATAGGACATTTGAGTAAGGAATGTGAAAGTCGCTTGATCTGTGTAGTTTGTGGAGCCACACATCCAACTGTCCTGCACATTTATCACAAGAAAGTAACTGGGAAGGAGCAAGAGGAAAAACAAATGAATGTCTGCTAAACCTGGACTCAGGAAGCTCAGGTACCTTTTGTTCAGAACGTTTAATGAAAGAGCTGAGCATGAGTGGAAAGAGGGTCAATATTTTTCTTTGTACCATGGGTCAAGAACAGTCTGTGTCCTGCAATGTTATTGATGGGCTAGAAATTTGTGGTATCAACAGCAATCATTTATTCCCATTTCCAGATGTTTACACACAAAAGATGCCTGTTGGTTCAGGTGACATCATTACTCAAGAGGAGTTATGCAAGTGGCCATACCTGGACAAGGTTAAGATACCATACATTCAAGTAGATGTTGATTTGCTGATTGGAAATAATGCCTCCAATGTGATGGAACCATATGAAATAATAAACAGTCATGGTAATGGGCCATTTGCCACAAAAATCCTATTGGGAAGGGTTGTCAATGGGACCATGGAAGGAAACAGTGACCACAAGAATGAAAACGGGCATTTAGCTGTTACTGTTAACAGAATTTCTGTCATGAAACTGGAGGAGCTGCTTAACAACCTGTTCAATCCTGATTTCAGCGAAAGGGCTGCGGATAAAAGATAAATGTTAAGAAGAGATCTTTGGTTCATGAACACAGTCGCTATTCAGGATGGACATTACAGCCTAATATTGGCATTCAAATCTGATGATGTTATGCTACCTGACAAACTTTGTGTTGCTAAACAGCGACTTAACTTGAAAAGGAAATTGGAAAGGAACCAAGAATTTCATGAGAAATACACAACTTTTCTTACTGATGTTGTACATAAGGGTTATGCAGAAATGTTGCCAATTCATCAACTAGTGCATATGGATGGCAAAGTCTGGTACATTCCTCATCACGGGGTGTTTCATCCTAAGAAAGGATCATTAAGGGTTGTGTTTAATTGTGCAGCAGCATATAAAGGTGCATCAATTAAAAGTCAATTGTTGCAAGTGTAATCCCCGGGTCCTACTCACACACACGCCGAGCGGGACTCAAACTCGGGTCACCGGCATGGGAGGTGTGCGCATTAACAAGGAGGCTAATGACCGCAGCCTTTAGCGTCAACCTCTAGTGCACCTCTTGAGATCAGGGGAGTGAGGTTTACCTGCACAGCACCAGCTGGACCCTGTTACACAAGGTCCCACTCTAACCAATTCTTTGGTAGGTGTATTGATGAGATTCAGGCAAGAACCAGTAGCCTTCATGGCTGACACTGAAGCGATGTCCCATCAAGTCAAGGTAGCCAAGGAGGATGTGGATTTTCTTTGATTCTTATGGTGACCTGGTGGAGAAACAACTAAAGAACCCATTACATTCAGGATGACAGTTCATCTCTTCGGAGCCATGTCTTCTCCAAGCTGTGCTTGTTATGCCTTGAGACAGACAGCAAAAGATAACCAGTAAGACTTTCCATCATATGTAACTGAAACCATCAATAATAACTTATACGTAGATGATTGCTTAAAGAGCGTCTCTTCTGAGGAAGTGATCTTTATTGTTAAAAATCTCACTGTGCTTTGTCAGAAAGGAAGCTTCTGTCTTATAAAATGGATCAGCAACAGCCGCAAGCTGGAAGCTGATACCTTTCAATTTAAGATTTCTGTGAAAGTCGGATATGCACAAGGAGGTGCATTTTATCTGTTGTAAGCTCTGTGTACGATCCTATGGGATTTCTAGCACTGCTTATTCTGCCTGCTAAAGTGCTTATGCAGGAGTTGTGCAGACAGAATTTGGGGTGGAATGAGGTTATTCCATCAGTCCTCCAGAAGCAATGGATTCATTGGATATCCGAATTGGACAGAGTTGTAGAGTTCAAGGTGAAAAGATTTTTTTAAACACATGGATTTCAGACTGCCCACTCATGCTTGTTTACATCACTTTGCTGATGCGTGCGAAAGTGGTTATAGCACAGTTTCATATCTTAAGTTGTGGAATACTGCAAACATGGTACATGTGGCCTTCTTGCTTGACAAGTCTAGAGTAACACCATTGAAACCAGTGACCATACCTCATTTGGAGCTCACAGCAACTGTACTGATAGTCAAGGTTGACATCATGCTGAAGGAGGAATTGCAATTTTCTTTGGAAGATTCAATCTTTTGGACTGACAGCACAACTGTTCTTAATTATATCAGGAATGATATCAAATTATTTAATAAATTTGTTGCTAATAGAGTGTCTTACATAAGAGACGTTTCATAACCTCAACAGTGGAGATATGTTCCTATTAAAGAAATTCCAGCAGACGATGCATCTCATGGACTAAAGGTGGAACATTTCTTAAGTATTAAGTGATGAATTGATGGTCCTAGCTTTCTCTGGGAACTGAGCAACACACTGTTTCCTGTAAGTGAACTGGTTTTGACAGATAATGACCCAGAAGTTAAAGGGGAATTGAAAGTAAATGCTGTAGTAAATGAAAGTAAAAACAATTCGACTTGTAATTACTTGGATGGAATGGAATGGAAACGTCTAAAGATTGCAGGTGCCTGGTACTTGAAACAGCAGAAAATTCTGATGAAGCTCAGTTGTAAAAGAAAGGTGATTTCAGCTTTGAAACAGATAAACAATGTTACTGTAGATGCAAAATTACAGGAATTTAAGGCATCTCTGGGCGAACAAAATTTGACTGTGGAGGATCTATCCACAGCTGTAAATCCCGGTTTAGTTAGAAAAGTAAGGGTCCACTGAAAAACATCCCATAGAGCACTTTTAGTCCAACGAAGCAATAATGTTATAATATGGATGCTAATTCCTTTGTTTACGTCTCATTTCTTCGGGGACAGTTACAGTTTGTATCCGTTATGGAATAACTTACGCTCAAAAAACTGCATCTTGGTAGTAAAAAGCAACATGGTTTTGTAGCATACAGTGTCACAAACAGAAATAGATCCACTAAAAAAAAAGTCAAAGATACACGGAATAAAGTTTATTTGAAATCTGGCGCTCTCTCGTGGCGGCTCATGATGCACGCTGTGACGCACCCGTCACTCTTCTGATAGAGCAGATTTAGACTAAGACAGGAGTGCAAGTCCTGGCTCTCTGGACATTTCCATCTGGAGATCCCACCTGCAATCTACTCCAATATACAAAATAGGAGGTTGGTGGACAGTGGAATTTTGGCACCAAACTCAGGGGGGGCTGCTGAGTGCTGATAAATAGGTTTGATCAAAATATATCATCATGAAAGGTCTCAACCCCTTGTGTCCACAAAACACCTATCTGAAGCCTATTATATAGGTTGGGAGTGGGACACATCCCATTTCCAACCTATATAATGGGACTCAAATAGGTGTTTTGTGGACACAGGGGTTTAGGCTGTTTCCTCTTAAACTATCTTGATAAAAACCTGTATATCTGCATCCATAAGGACCTCCAGAGTCAACAGCACCACGTTTTATGTCAAAATTCATCTGTCCACAACCCTCCTATTTGAGGCCCACTGAATAGGTTGGAAATGGGACCTAGATTGGTAGACAATACTTCATTTACATTGCTATGTCAATCTCATTGAATTAATTGCAAATGGGATATGTGTCCATTTGCAAGTTATTGAATGGGATTGGTTTAGCAGATTGGTGGACATTTCGGCTTAGTACTTTGGTGGACAATCATCCCACTAGCCTACTAAAGCGATCCCATTCAATAGGTTGGAAATGGACACATATCCCAATTGCAATCTACTGAATGGCATCGGTTTAGTACTTTGGTGGACATTTTTCCCACTAACCTATTAAAGTGCTCCCATTCAATAAGTTGCAAATGGACACATATCCCACTTGCAATCTATTGAATGGGATTGGTTTATTTCTTTGGTGGACAATCATCCCACTAACCTACTATAGCGATCCCCTTCAATAGGTTGCAAAGGGACACATATCCTACTTGCATGCAATCTAGAGGGTAGGGCAGTGGTCAGCACTGATCAAGGGGTAATTTTGTCACTTTAGTAGGTAAGCGGACAAATAGTAGGTTCGTGGGACTGGAGGGGGCGGGTCCCGAGGGCAGGGCAGTGGTCAGCAGTGGTCAAGGGGTTATTCTGTCACTTTAGTAGGTAAGTGAACAAATAGTAGCAGTCAGCAGTGGTCAGCACGCTGACCTGGATGGGAAATGGACAAATGGCAGGTAAGCGGGATAGGGGTCCGCATGCCAAAGTGTATGGGAAATGGATGAATAGCAGGATGGGGGTACCGCCCGAAAAGCGTTCGTCTTCCAACTTATTTGAATGGGGAGACCCCCTATGCAATAGGCCTGAAGTTGGACGTGCTGGCGCCCTGCAGTGGAGCATGGCTGAACTGCATTTGGGAGCCTTCGGGCTTTGGGGGTCTCTCGTTCGGACCCCCAAGTGGTTGGACCAGGACCAGGTCGGTGGGGCGGATGGCGTCGGACCCACCACAAAACTTTTCGGGGGTCCGGTGTGCGCCGTCCACAAAGTGATGTACGGGAGCCACCTAAAGGATAGCTGAATGGACGCTTTTTGTCGGTGGTGTGCTTCTTAGAGTCATTCATTAAGGCTTTAATGAGTTCAATTAGCAGTCAGTAGTTCATCTGATCTGAGTGTCAAATCATTTACTTCATTCTTCATTGAGGAGAGAAATTTATATTGATTTGATGTTAGATTGATAATTTATTTTTAACTTTATACTTGTATATTAGTGCTGCAGCTAACAATGATTTTGATAAGTAATCTGTTGATTAGTTGTTTAATTGATCAGATTAAAAGCATTTTATTGAATGTGCATTGTCTTTTGTTCTCCTTCAAAGAGAGAAAGAAAGAGAGACAAATAATATAAAACAAGATAAAGTATTTGATATATACTGTAAATGTTTTGATGTAAGAGCATAGACAAAAGTAATCAATAATGATTTCATTGTTGATTATTTTCCTATTTTGATTTTCATTGATGAGTTGTTGCAGCACTGATTTATATATAATTTCTTTATTATTTCAGTTATAAAATACAAACATTGTCTTTGAATGCAGACTGATTCTCTACTGGCTGAATGATTCAGAGTTGCAGTGTGCATGAGGCTGCTGTGGGACATACTGACCCCGGATATGAGCAGGAGCCGCTGCTCTACATGCTCTGGAGGATTCACAGTAACACACAGACAGACACACACACACATACAGTCATGGCCAAAAGTTTTGGCAGTGACATCAATTTTGTGTTTTGCAAAGTTTGCTGCTTCAGTATTTGTAGGTTATTTTTTCACGTTTCTATAGTATTCTGAAAAACAATGATAAGCATATCATAAGTTTTAAAGGCTTTTATTGGCAAGAAAATATGAGTCAATATTTACCGTGTTGACCCTTGTTCTTCATAACCTCTGCAATTCACTCTGGCATGCTGGATATTAGCTTCTGGGCCAAATCCTGACTGATGGCGATCAATTCTTGCCTTATTAGTTCTCAGAGTTGATCACAATTTGTGGGTTTCTGCTTTTCCACTCGTCTTTTGAGGACTGACCACAGGTTCTCTATGGGATTGAGATCCGGGGCCACAGATCCAAAATTTCAATGTAATGATCTTCGAGCCACTTCTTTATCACTCTTGCTTTGTGACATGGTGCTCCATCATGCTATAAAATGCACAGATCATCACCAAATTGCTCGTTGGAAGAAGTCACTCTTGCAGGACTTTTTTATGCCATTCTTTATTCATGGCAGTGATTTTGGGCAGAATTATGAGAGAGCTCACTCCCTTGGTTGAAAAGCAACCCCACACATTGTTGGTCTCAGGATGCTTCACTGTTGGTACAACACAGGACTCAAGGTAGCATTCACAATCGATTTTCCAGATATCCCAAACAGTCAAAAGGGAGCTTCATCAGAGAAAATAACTTTGCACCAGTCTTCTGCTGTCCAATCCTTGTATGTCCTGTAGAATTTCAGTCTGTCCTTGACTTTTTTTTGGAGAGAAGTGGCTTCTTTGCTGCCCTTCTTGACACCAGGCCGTTGTCCAAAAGTCTTGGCCTCACTGTGCGTGCAGATACCTGATTAGTACGCATTCACACTTTCACACGTGCTGCTGATATGATTAGTAAATAATGTTAGCAGGTCATTTTGTGTCAGGATCAAAAAACAGTGAAATTTATTTTTTGTGAAAAGTTCATTTTTTGGCCAATGAAGCTTTTAGCAATTATTTAAAATACATCTGATCACTCTACACAATAATCTAGAAACAATGTGAATGAACACCACAAAAGCTTAAGCAGCAAACTTTGCAAAACACAAAATGTATGTCACTGCCAAAACGTTTGGCCATGACTGCACACACTATTTCAATAGCTTAAAATTTCATGTAATTTACAGGTTTTACCCACTGATCTATTATAGAATAAATTATTAACAAGCTGTATCCTAAAAATAAAAACAAATTCCACAGTTAATAATACAGAGACTCATGACACAAGAACACAAAACACTGGAAAGGGCCAGAGCTCCATAAGGTGAATGATGAAATTGATTTGTTGACTGTGATCATTTGAACTGAAAGGTAATTATCATAGTAATAATAGAAATGATTGATGTGACACTACATTAAAAAATAAATCAACACAAACAGATGTTAAGAAAAGCACAGAAACACATGGTCCCTCAGCAGGACTCACACACACACACTGATCTTACTGTCTATATGAGGATTTATTAAGTGACGTGACATGTGGCCAAGTATGGTGACCCATACTAGGAATTAGTGATGTGCATTTATCCCATCCTAAGTGCGCACACACAGCAGTGAACACACACACACCGTGAACACACACCCGGAGCAGCCATTTATGCTGCGGCACCCGGGGAGCAGTTGGGGGTTCGGTGCCTTGCTCAAGGGCACCTCAGTCGTGGTATTGAAGGTGGGAGAGAGTGCTGTACATTCACTCCCCCCACCTACAATCCCTGCCGGTACGAGACTCAAACCCACAACCACACTGACATTATTTCAGTGACCGAAGTTCAGCTGCAGTATTAATGTCATGAAGAGAAAAGAGACTCTATAACAACTCACTGTTAATGATTTATCATGCAGCTCAAAGCATTATGGGTAGAATCTCTCAACAGTCTATTCTGATTCATCAACACAGTTTCACTGATGATCCAGATCCAAACCCAAACCCAGGATAGAGCGGCTGAGTGAATGTGGTCTGGACTGTGTGGATGAGGCTCATTGTGTCAGAGACACTGTAGAAGGACAGAGTTCCTGCACTGTGATCCACAAACACTCCTATTCTCCTGATGATGGACTCTACGGGGAGAACCGTGTGTATGTTATTGTGCCAGAATGAGTATCTGGAGGGAAAGCAGATCAAACTCCAGGACTGATCATTAGATCCAAACAAACACTCAACACCTCCCTTCCTGCTGATGCTCTTATATGTCACTGATATACGCACACCATAATTTCCACTCCACTCCAGCTCCCAGTAACAGCGTCCACACACACTCTCTCTACACAATACCTGACGATACACATCAAATCTGTCTGGATTATCAGGATACGGCTGATCTGTGTAAGTGACAGTAATCACTCTGTTGCTCTCAGAAAGACGGAGGTGTTTATTCACTGTGTTCAGATCCAGAGTGAGCTTATGGGAATCTGATGGAGATAAAACACATCAGAATCAGGAATTATGAATCTGTTTGATCTTTTCATGTAGCTGAACTCTTCATGTTCAGTGTATCATCAGTGTCTCAGTACAGATG
>NW_015506589.1:76178-89136 GCF_001515645.1 Sinocyclocheilus grahami
TGATGCTCTTATATGACACTGATATATATACATCTCCACTCCACTGCAGCTCCCAGTAACAGTGTCCACTCACACTCTCTCTACACAACACCTGTGACCACTCATCAAATCTGTCTGGATGATCAAGATACTGGTGATCTGTGTAAGAGACAGTAATCACTCTGTTGCTCTCAGAAAGACGGAGGTGTTTATTCACTGTGTTCAGATCCAGAGTGAGCTTATGGGAATCTGATGGAGAAAAAACACATCAGAATCAGGAATTATGAATCTGTTTGAACTTTTCATGTAGCTGAACTCTTCATGTTCAGTGTATCATCAGTGTCTCAGTACAGATGAGCAGATATCCTGTGCAAATCATCATTTACATCATCAATTCAGAAACACTTCTTTCACCTTCTACAGGAAGAACATGAAGACACTCAGTGAGTTTTTCCTGCTCGTTTCTTACTGACTTACATTGTAGGAAGTCGTTCCTGGTTCTGGGAACAATGTTGGTGAATGTGACTGTGGAAATCAACAGACATGAACAGTGTGATTCTCATGATCCTGCATCCATTCCTAAGACATTTCTAATATAATGTTCTCCATGATATGAGATGATGATGGACTGGAGAGCAGATGCATCTCCAGGACTTTACCTCTGTCTGAGATCTTCTTGAGCTCCTCTTTGCAGAAATCCTCCAGTTTGTCTCTCAGCTGACGGACAGATTCTCTCAGCGCATCAGAAGAGACGAGAGAAATGAAGGGATCATCATTTACGTCTGTAGATTCAGGAGGTGCTGAGAGAGACTGGAAACTCTACAGAAAACAGAAATCAAAACTCATCAGCTCCACACTTCACCCAATAACCTGCAGGAACATCAGATTTGACTCGACTGATCTTTAGTAGCTCACCTCAATCCAGCACTTTCACAGCATCAGCTTTATTCTTCTCATATTCATTATATCACATTAGAGCTACAGATTCTAGTGTTTGCCACTTACACTATATGTGAACTTTCTAGGAAATAGTTTGAATGATAAAACATCTGCTAAGAACATAAATGTCCATCTAACAGCTCAAGCACATCAATAGAGTCTCACTGTAGGGTTGAGTAGATTTGCTCAGGAAAAGCAGCTCAAAGGCTACGATTAGATTGACCATTATTTATAACTTTAGAGACACTGAAACTTCACAAGGACCCTTAAGACACGTTCAGGTTTGGTTTGGTTTCAATACACTGAAGCATTGCTAATATACAGCCTGACTTCATGTTTGGGGCCTTCATGGTCAAATTGATCCATGCGTTACAGGCCAATAAAGATTTTATTGGGTTTGAGGATCATCTGATTCAATTTTTGATGAATGTTACTCAGAATCGGTATTATCATGTTCACTGGTTTCACCGTGATTTAATAAATAAGAAGCAAAAATAAGGTCAAAAGCTGAAATGTTAGTGAAGTTTTGGCGCTAGTGGTGTTTGACAGCTAAATATTTCTTCAGAAGAAAGAGCTGAGAGAAATGATTCCTAAGAGATTTCCAGAGCTGAAAGCCATTTGTAAGCGGTGTCTCTTTCAAAAGAACATGATGAGATGAGAGTCTGACTGATGATTATATAATAATGAAATGTTTCAATGAAATGTTTCTCTGTGAGTCTCCTGTCACAGCAGGATCTGCTCAAGTCCTCTATGATCCTGTTCTTCTAGATCTGTGTTACCTGCAGGAACTGGATGTGATCCTGTGTGTGTGAAAGCTGCTCCAGCTCAGCGTCTCTCCTCCTCAGATCATTGATCTCCTGCTCTAGTCGCTCCAGTTGTCCTTCAGCTCGACTCACTGCAGTCTTCTCCTGATCTCTGATCAGCCGTATCAGCTCAGAGCAGCGTCTCTCAATGGAGCGGATGAGCTCAGTAAAGATCCTCTCACTGTCCTCCACTGCTGTCTGTGCAGAGCGCTGTTAGGACACACAGTGATTCAGGCTTCAGTGAGTCTGAACTGAGACTGAGACAAACTTCTCTTCTTCTCCAGACTCACCTTATGAGACTCCACAGCCTCTCTCAGCTGCTGAAGATCTTTCTCTCTCTGCTGGATTCTCTGCTGGAGCGTCTTCTGCGTCTCCTTCAGCTGCTTCTGCAGGACAAACAGATAATAATGAATGTAAGTGTAAGTATTATAAAAGTTAATCCGAAACAGCTTCAGACGGACAGTGTTTCTGCTGTGTTGTATTTTGAGTGATGAAAGTATATATTTTGTCAAAGAACAGATGAATGGTTCACTCCATCATTTTATGTTTAATCAAAGCCTATTTAGTGAAAGTTTGTGTTCATGAAGTTTTCTGGTGCATTTCAGCCAACAGTGAAACTGCTGTTCATTTCTGCTGCTGTGTGACGTGTGAATGCTGTAAGCTGTTAATATAGGGCATATTAAACTATTGAGAACAATTTTGAGTGTCAGCAATATTTAATCAGTGTTTAGTTTTAAATACCTGTTTCTCTGTCGTCTGTTCTGCAGCTGATACAGTGTCGTGGTTTTTATGTTCAATAATCGTACACAGCATGCATATATATTTCTGGTCAGTGCGACAGAAAACCTCAAGGAGCTTCTCATGTTTCTGGCAGATCATCTCCTGCAGTTGTCCAGTAGCATCAGTCACTTTGTGTCTCTTTCCTCTAAACCAACTCTCATGTTGTTCGAAGTGATTCTGACAGTAAGCGTTCAGGCACATCAGACAGTACTTGGCGGCTTTGTATTTTATTCCAGTACAGACATCACACTGCACATCTCCAGCTCCAGCGTGACAGTCAGCAGGACGTTTCCTCTTCTTCAGTTTCTCTGTCACTTCAGCCAGCATGCGGTTTCTAGATAAAACAGGTCTTGGACTGAAGGCCTGTCTGCACTGAGGGCAGCTGTAGACTCTCATCTGATCCTCCTGATCCCAGCAGTCTGTAATACAGTTCTCACAGTAACTGTGTCCACACTGGATGGTCACTGGATCCTTCAGGAGATCCAGACACACTGGACATGTGAACTCATCCTGAGAAAATCTGGCTTCTGCCATTTTACTGAATGAATACAGACACGAACACACAACAGCTCAACCACACTTTCACTTTCTCTTTCTCTGAACTGATTCCGGTTTCCTGGTTCTGTGTTTGAGTGACGTGTGTAAAACTGGCATGCCTGCGAGTCTGTAAAGCGAGTTTAGCTTCGACACACTTGACTCTTATTAAAGTAAACAGTGATATGGATAGTGATATATAAGCCAAGTATGATAACACATACTTGTAATTTGTCCTCTGAATTTAACCCATCCAAGTGCACACAGACAGCAGTGAGTAGTGAAAACACACACACACACACACACACACATATATTAATTAATTAATTCAACTTTATTTCCAGACTCAAGGTCCATTAGCAAAACACTAAAACAATACAAAACAGTACGAAACACATTAAAAAAGACAATTCTACCAATGTTTTCTCATAAGTGACTGGTATCACACCAGAGTAAGCCTATAATTTGACAATAACTATTATAATATAATTATAATAGCTTCCTGTGAAACATCCAACCGATAAATAAATTTATGCATCAAATTTCTCATTAAAGCCAGAAAGGATTGAACTCTTGCCTTACAGAATAGATCAGCTGCACTGCTCCACCTTGGTTTCTTCAGCAGAACCCTAATACAGTCATTGTAAGCAACCTGAAGCTCACATAGGCTCTCTTTTTTAAACTTAACCCACAAAAGGAGCAGTACAAAAAAATTTACAATATGCACAAAATAGGTTTATCTTTACCTGATCCGAACACGTATAAAATATTCTCACCATCATATTTGCTTGAGTATATAGCATACAACACTTCCTTTACATGTCATCATCATCACTCATTTAATAATTAATGATATGACCCAAATATTTTGTTTTAGTGCACACATTTAATACTGGCTCTGACAGTTAATTAGGGAAATTAAGATCTTTATCTTCTTTTGTTCTGAATATCATAGCAGCAATCTTTTATGTATTATATTGCACATCATATCTAATCCAATAATCAGAACAAATATTTAGCAGCTGTTGAAAACCAACACTACTTTGGGAAAAAACAACTAAATCATCAGCATACATAAAAAGATTGATCATATTATTAAGAAGCATACATCCAGTCTTACATTCACTTAATTCTTAATATAATTCATTCATATAAACTTTAAAAAGGGCTGGTGAAAGTAGACTCCATTACTTACTCATTACTTATTAATTAATTTGATTATAAACATCTAAAGATTATTATTATAAAAGGAAAAAGTCAATGTAGGAGCCATTTTAGTGCAATTTTATATGTGTCCATTGGGTGTTGCTCTGGCATGCTATATTAGGGCAATAGGGCAATTGGTTAATGGGACAGGTGTGTATTGGTAGTAGGGAAGCACAGTTTTTGACCGTTCAGGATCTTTCTTCGTGTTGACCATTGTTATTGGATTATGTGTTGACAAGATTTGGACTTGATATTTTTACTCTGTGAACTAGTCGATTGACGCCACAGGAAGCTAACTGGAAGCAATGGTTATTCATTGGAACACAATAAAGACACTGTTTGCATCTTACCTCTGTTTTGCATGTGTCCAACATGGACAAGAGCGTCCTATTAAATCGCTGAAAACCTGACCGTTCCCCTGCAGGTGGTAGGGTGTTGTTCTGGAGCCTTTAATACCACTATACTGCTGGAGTTGTGCGAACAACTGGTTGTCAAACTCCTTCCCCTGGTCATGGTGCAATCAATCAATCAATGCATACACTTGAGCAAAGCGAGTAAAATGGTCCATAATGACCAAGATATATTCATACCCGCCTTTGTATTTCTCCAGATCAAGAAAGTCAACTGAAACCAGTTCAAAGGGGTGTGTTGTTTCAATATTGGTGAGTGGTGCTCTGTTTGGCTTGTTGGGGCGTTTTGTATTGAGACAGCGACATACTCGTAAGACATGATGTTTGATGTCCCTCTGCGTCTCCCTGTCCCTCTCCTTCGGATGAGATGTTAAACCGAGGTCCTGACTCTCTGTGGTCATTAAAAATCCCAGGATGTCCTTCGAAAAAGAGTAGGGGTGTAACCCCGGCATCCTGGCCAAATTTGCCCATTGGCCTCTGACCGTCATGGCCTCCTAACCATCCCCATATCCCCATATTCATCACTCTGTCTCCTCTCCACCAATAAGCTGGTGTGTGGTGGGCGTTCTGGCACAATATGGCTGCCGTCGCATCATCCAGGTGAATGCTGCACACTGGTGGTGGTTGAGGAGATTCCCCCTTCTATGTAAAGCAATTTGAGTGCCCAGAAAGGCGCTATATAAATGTAAGGAATTAAATTATATGTGGCCAGGAAAATCTGTCTCGCATGAGGTGGAGCATCCTCTCTACACCGAGGTGACCCATATTTTTGTGCAACTCTTTAAAGGCCAAGCCATGGAACTTCTTGGGCAGCACCAGCTGTGATAAGGTTGCTGTTTTCCTGTGAAGTACCCCATGCTCATCCAGGAACAACCTTTTTCTCTCCCGCATCAGTACTGCCCGGCCATCATGACCAGTTCAATCTCTGTCTCTAAGTCATTGGTTTGTTCTTATGCAGTTCAACACAGGGCTGATCACTGGATCCTGTTCCTGGGCATCCCTCAGCACTCCTCTGCCGAAGTTCAACCGGTTATCCTCTTCTTCACCTAGTGCTGTCTCGATGGTCACCGGACACATCCACAGAGTGTGTTCTTTTGACTGAATACTGAGAGCTTTGGTCACACAGCTGATAACATCCGGACTCACTTCCACCAAACACTTCTGCATATATTCCTCCATCCCCAGTGGCATGCATGACAAACCATCTGCATCAGTGTTGGTTTTCCCTGGACGATACTTAATCATGAAAATAAAATCAGCCAGCTCTGCAACCCAGCGATGTGTAGTGGCATTTAGTTTGGCTGTTGTGAGCACATATGTTAAAGGGTTGTTGTCGGTGTAGACGACAAAAAAAAGAAGTATAGTAGAGGTAATCTCTGAAGCGTTCACATATTGCCCACTTCATGGCCAAGAAACCCAGCTTTCCTGAATGCAGATGATAGTTTCTTTCTGTGGCAGTTAGAGTTCTGGATGCGTAAGCAATTACCCGGAGCTTGCCTTCCTGTCTTTGATATAACACTGATCCCAGTCCTTCTTGGGATACATCGCAGTGAAGGATGAATGGCTCTTCAAACTTTGGGTAACCCAAAACAGGACGTAGTGTAGGAAGATCAGTCAACTGGCAGAGCACCTCCTGGTGCTCTGACATGCACCCTTTTCCAGGCTCAGAAGGTCGTAGAGCGGGTATAAATCCCAACAACTTCCGAAGGTCCCCAACCGTTGCTGGTTTGCACTTTCGCAAGGCCTGAACAGGTGCTAGGTCTGTAGGGTCCATTGTATGTCCATCTTTGGACACAAGCTTTCCCAGGTACCTTACATAATTCTTAAAGACTTCACATTTTCTTGCCGTCAGCTTAATTCCATGTTGTTGGTAGCGCTGCAAGATTTTCCGCAAGTCTCTAAGGTGGTCTTCAAAGGTTTTGCTGTGAACTAGAGTGCCATCCAAATATGACTGGCATATCTCATCTCTCAGCCCTATTAGACATTCCTCCATGCAGTGTTGGAACTCTGCTGGTGCTGAAGACAGGCCAAAGGGAATGCGGACCCATTCATAGAGCACCCAAGGTGTAATAAAAGCTGTCAATGGTCGGCTATTTCCTCCAAAAATCCTTGGTGGTAAGCTTTCCCTTGGTCTAAGATGGAAAACCAAGCACTTCCACTGAGACTGTCCAGCATGTCTTGAATGCGGGGAATTGGATGGTGGTCTGGGATAGATTTCTGGTTCAGTTCGCGATAGTCACAGCACAATCGCTGACTCCCATCTTTCTTCTGCACGCATACAATGGGTGATGAATATACAGACCTTCATTTTGTAATCCAGCCACGGTTCAAGAGATCTTCTAGGTATTCTTTGACTTCCTTATGAAGTGGTTTTGGTACCGACATGTACAGTATGTTCGCCTCATTGGTGTTGTGTCTTTCAGTCTGATTTTCAACTCCAGCAATGGGATACAACCAACGTCTTCATCATTTCTGGAGAAAGCAGCACGTTCCTCCCTCAGCAACTTCCTTACCTCATCCTGCTGTTGAGGCAAGAAATGACTCACAAGAACAGGTGGATCCCATCGGTCTGCATTGGGCTGCACCATGTACTATGAAATCACTTCTTTTGTCATTTTAGCTTTCTCGACTCCCGGCGTTTCCTCCCTGTGACTCATTACATCTTCAAAATCCACAGGTTTTGCAGCAGCAGGGTAGACCACTTTTACACTCTGTACATGGCCTAACACTGTGCGTGGTTGAAGTGCAATATCATGACATGTGTCATTACTTACTGGGATGAAGACTTTTGATCGGGTACCCTTCTGGAGCTTGACCACATTCTCAGTGACTGTCAGTCCCTCAGGCCAGTCAGGACTCTCAACTGAAACAAACAGCATTTCCTGGTTACATGTCAGAGGAATGGTATGCACTGAACACTTAACTACCTTTATCTCACCAGGTAGAATTTTTGTTCTTTGTGTGCTCCCTTTCACGGTTCCCTCTCTAAAGTTTGAGTCACCCTGTTGGACCAATCACATAAGCCCCTCTGCCCTCTTGCAATCTACTGAGAAGGCTGCAGTCAATGTTTTAAAAATAGCTTGAGTTGGTTGTTCTTTCTCCTCGTGTAGAAGATGTTCAATAACATTATATCCAATGATTGGCTCTTCTGCCACAATAGATGTTTTTGCTACCAGCAATGGCACAAGAAACTCTGTGCTGGATACGCCAGAGGGCTCAAGCTGGAACTTTACTTCAATTCATCCGCTGAAAGGGATGTCTGTCTGTTTTACAGCCTTTCCAGTCAATGTGCCTGGTCCCAGTATCTCCTCTGTGTCTTACTTTTGTATGAGGTAGATATTCTTTGCACCACTTTTCATTGATCAGGCAGACCTGTGAGCCTGTATCCCATAATACTTGTGTTGGGACACCATCCAGGAAGCAATTGACAGTACATTTCTTTCCTATCAGGTTCAGCAGTTGAGCTTTCCACTTAGGTGGGCTGCATAGATGGACCCCTCCGGCCGTCTGCACTTGCAGAGAGCTGCTGTATATTTTCTTGCCGTACAAGGTGACTTATGTTGTTGCAGAGCAGCTCACTGGTGTTACCACACAACCCACATTGTCTCTGGCTCTGGGTGTGAAGTGCTGTTGAATCCACTGCCATCACTTGATCCACATTCACTGTATGCTGTGGTGCCCTACAGCCTTTAGAAAAATGTCCCGGCTGATCACATTTAAAACAGTGATTACATTGCTCACTGATGCTGTCACGAATTCGGTTCATGGACTTCCGTTTATTCACCACCAGATGTCACCCATTGTCTTGACATGACTTGCATTTTTTTTTGGAAGGTGGGTGGCCATGATGGAAGGATGGTTGTGATTCACGGATGCTGTTTTTGATTTCTGTTATCTCCTCTTTCAACTGTTTGACATGTTCAAACAATTCAGCCTCACGTTTGGATGTGTAGCTCTGGACCCTCTGTTCTTTCCCTCTAGCTGTGGCACCCTCTGTGAGTTTTTGTCCATCTGCTGCTTCTCCCAGTCTTTGTAGTACCTGTACATCGGCCTGGAGCTCATTTACTTTAGTCACTTTTGCATAGGTATTTTTCTTTTGTTTCTGTAGTCTCTCATTTTCAATACCAGCAGCCTCATTCAATTTCTCAATGAGCTCTTCATCTGTAATGGACTGATTTTACAGATCAGCTTTCAACTGGAATTTTATGTGATTGCTTGTGAGTCCAGTATTGACAGATTGCAAGAACTTCTTTTGGATGAGCTCAGCACTGTACTGTTCCTCAGCCTCTCCATCTCTGGAAGCGATTAGTAGCTTCTCTTTCAGTTCTATGGCTCTGAACAAGAAGTTTTGGGGTGATTCATGGCTGTCTTGTGTGATGTTCACCAGCTTGTGATACAAATCTGTGGGACTATCCTCTTTAAAATGGCCCTTAAGGATGGTTTTTAATTAAAGATGGGTCAGATGACATTTAATTTCCAGCATATCCCGGAGGTTAAGACCTGGACTGATGGCCCTCACAGCCGGCCTCACAATGGCCTTTCTGCACTCCACTTTCAATCTTATGCATTCAATTTGTGTAAGCAGATCTTACTGACCTCTCTCTCCTATTTGTCCCAAATTTTGAAATTACTCCTGTTGGTCACCTCTGGCACTCATGATGGCTGTGGCTGAGCCTCCATGGATATAGCTGGAAATGCTCTGTTCTCTTTTATGCGCACTTGATCACTCAGCCTCATAATTTTGCTCGCTAACGCTTTTGTAAAGTTCTGGAAACTAAGCTGGAGGTCTGCATATTATTTTTTCAACTTTTCCAGCTCATCTTCATTCCCTCCTTACGCTCCTCATTGCCTCACGAGCACCCTGGCCTTTCATTTCTATAATCCATTCCACCACACTGACAACGAAATGACGTGCTGCTTCCTCCTTTTCTTTTTAAATTACATCATCAATCTCATTAATTCGATGTCTCCTGGAACTTTTGCAAACACAGCTAATTCCATAAGTTGATCAAGCGTCAGATGAGGTAAGTCTGCGCCGAGTCGATCTTGTAACTGCCGAAGATTCATTTTAGCTTCTGCGTTCCTCTCTCACTCATGCGCTTGCTGCAGCAGCCGCTCCGTTTATGCCTCTCTGTTGCTCGCATTGCTGTTCACATTCCTTGAAAACTCCTAAGTTGGCTCGCCAATTTTTTTTTACACACCAAGTCTACACATGTGTTTTTATGAAGAAATAAGGTCAGTTTTATTTCAAGAACACTTGCAACATAGAGTTACACTCCGGGGGAACAACATCAACAACACATGCTTATCCACCCATCTCTCGATTACTCTTACCTCATTTTTTTAATCTCGCGATTCTACACATCTGTCTTCTACAAATGTTGTATGCCAAGCTTTAGCTTAAAAGTCACAGACAGACTTTATACAAATACATACTATTGTGTAGATAGAGCATGAAAAAACAGAACATTAAATATAAATCACAAGATAACTGTGTAATTATTTAAATACACTGAAATTAAATTCAATAATATTTGAGATTAACTAAATTTGTGTAACCCCTGAGTCCTACCCACACCCGCTCCGAGCGGGACTCGAAACTGGGATACCAGCATGGGAGGTGTGCACATTTTACATTCAGGATGACAGTTCATCTCTTTGGAGCCGTGTCTTCTCCAAGCTGTGCTTATTACGCCTTGAGACAGACAGCAAAAGATAACCAGGAAGATTTTCCATCATAAGTAATTGAAACCATCAATAATAACTTCTACATAGATGATTGCTTGAAGAGCGTCTCTTCTGAGGAAGTGATCTCTATGGTTAAAAATCTCGCGGCGCTTTGCTGTACTGGCAATCAAGGTTGACATCATGCTGAAGAAAGAGTTGCAACTTTCATTGGAAGATTCAGTCTTTTGGACTGACAGCACGACTGTTATTAACTAAATCAGGAATTATGTCAAATTATTTCATACATTTGTCGCTATTAGAGTGTCTTACATTAGAGACGCTTCATAACCTCAACAGTGGAGATATGTTCATACTAAAGAAAATCCAGCAGACGATGTATCTTGTGGACTAGTTTAGCTCTAAAAGTACATTCCTTGAGCAGTAAGCGATGGATTGATGGTCCTAGCTTTCTCTGGGAACCGAGCAATACACTGTTCCCTGTAAGTGAACTGATTTTGACATGATGACCCAGAGGTTAAAGGGGAATTGAAAGTAAATGCTGTTGTCTTGCAGAGTGGACAGAATGCCACAAGTCGACTCGCACTACGTACGCACTACTCGCACACGACTCATGACGGAGATGCGCACAAAACGTGTGTATTGCGTTTCCTGTGTATTGTGGTGCTGAGTGGTTCGTGATTGTAGCTCCGTGTAGCTTTGCTTTTCTGTTGAATCTCTATCTCACTATCACTCTCTGTTGTCTAAAGTGATCAAATATAACTTAATTACCACCATATTTCTGATATTATCTATCAAACTAATCTGATTAATTTGATTGTTCACTTTTTTTCTAAAACAGCGAGTGCAGCGCATTAGCATTCGTTACCGGTTAGCTTGTCATTCGTGTTTCCATTCACATCTATTGCTGTTTTCTTTTTTCTCTCACTCTGTTTTTTCATGAGTTCATCAAACAACAGTGGTAAGTCAGAATCATTCTTCAATCACGGTGAGTAATGACTTCTTCTCCTGCTATTGTTGTTTGCACCGCTTGCCACATGTATAGTTTAGCTCTCTCTGTTGGCGACGAGGGATTCACATGTGATAAATGCAGGGAAATAGTTAGGCTGACAGAGAAGATTTCAGAATTAGAGACACGCATCCAAACTTTAATTGAGGATAGTAAGAATGTGAGGGCTCTAGATACGGCTTTGGATGCGACTAGCTCAGGGAGTCCTGTACATTGTTCGGTTCCGGTAACAGAGCCTCCTCAGCAGGGCGACTGGGTGACTGTGAGGCGACATAGTCGCGGGTCAAAAAAACGCTCTTCTGTTCTGATCAAAACATCAAACAGGTTCTCCCCTCTCAGTGACGCACCCACTGAGAAACCTGATCAAAGTGCTCTAGTTTATGGCGATTCTATTGTAGCACCTGACATCTTGGCAAATTTAAAAGTGCTGGCTAATGCTAAACGTAAATTCAGTAAGATTGTTATTCATCATAATGATGTTCGACTTCTCCAGTCAGAGATCACTAAAAATAACATTAAAGAGGTGTGTGAACTTGCAAGTCCATCTGCTAGCCGCCTCACGTCAAATAAATCAGTTAATTCTCAGCACATAGTGACTCTTTCACCTAGATATCACACTATAGAGACTGTGTCTGTTCCCTGAACTAGAAAATACAAAAACGTCCAAACCAATTTAAGAGTAGCAATTTAATTGATGTTCAACAAATAAAAAACAGATGTAATACAGATAAACAAATGATAAAGCTTGGCTTATTGAATATTAGATCCCTTTCTACGAAAGCACTTTTTGTAAATGATATGATCACTGATCATAACCTAGATGTACTCTGTTTGACAGAAACCTGGCTAAAACCTGATGATTAAATTTTTTTAAACGAGTCTTCCCCCCAAGATTACTGTTATAAACATGAGCCATGTCCAAAAGGTAAAGGGAGAGGAGTTGCTACAATTTATAACAAAATTTTCAATATTTCTCAGAGGGTGGGCTTCAAGTATAACTCGTTTGAAGTAATGGTGCTTCGTATAACATTATCCAGAGAAACAAGTGTTAATGATAAATCCCCTGCGATGTTTGTACTGGCTACTGTATACAGGCCACCATACAGACTTTATTAAAGAATGTGCTGATTTTATATCCAAGTTAGTGCTGGCTGCAGATCAAGTTTTAATTGTTGGTGATTTTAATATGTTGATAATGAAAAAGATGCATTGGGATCAGCATTCATAAGCATTCTGATCTCTATTGGGGTTAGACAACACGTCTCAGGACCTACTCATTGTCAAAATCATACTCTAGATTTAATACTGTCACATGGAATTGATGTTGATGGTGTTGAAATTATGCAGCCAAGCGATGATATCTCAGATCATTATCTAGTCTTGTGCAAACTTCATATAGCTAAAACTGTAAATTCTACTCCTTGTTACAAGTATGCTAGAACCATCACTTCTACCACAAAAGACTGCTTTGTAAGTAATCTTCCTGATGTATCTCAATTCCTTAGCATATCCAATACCTCAGAACATCTTGATAATGTAACAGAAACTATGGACTCTCTCTTTTCTAGCATTTTAGATACGGTTGCTCCTTTACGCTTAAGGAAAATGAAGGA
>NW_015506589.1:89352-90154 GCF_001515645.1 Sinocyclocheilus grahami
TGACATGCTTTAATGTTCAAAAACACATTATTTTTCAAATACTGTACATTATTGTAGGTCCTCTATGCCCCGCCTCTCTCAAACACGTAGTTTTCAAAAAAGCCCCCTCCTTTGACACGCGCAGTCTGCTCTGATTGGCCAGCTGACCCAGTGCAGGCGACGGAAATGTAACGACCCTTACCATAATCACCAGGTTCAGCTTTCAAAGTAAATATCAAGACAGTTAATAATGTCGTTAGTTTTACCATCAGTTCAAGCCCGAAAGGTCGTGTGACAGACACAGTGATGATGCAGTACACAAGCCGCGGTTAAGACAGCTGACGTGCTATGATTTCTGACAGTCAGTTCACTCTCCTGTGATGTGATCACACACACACACACACACACACACACACAACGCGTTACTCTGCGCTGCACAAAACTCCGCATTTGAACAGTCAATAGCAAATACTTAAGCTAATAACAAAACATACTTAGAGTCGCTGATTCAGAAGCGCCAGATTGTCATAGCAAAGTCGGAATTGACCCTTTCTTTTTTTTAGAAACAACCTTTGTGCACAGCTAGCCTTGTACTCTTTTAGGTTAAAAAAACTGTCGTCCATAAAATGCGTTGCACAAATTCGAACATCTGGATTGTGCTGTTCTGTTGTAAATAAATCTTAACCAATGATTCCTAATTGCATCTACTTCCGGACGGCCAAATAAAGTGCTTTTGCTTTCGCACTGAAACACAGCGTCTCCCTGACATGGCTGCTTCAACACTAACTGCGGTTACTGAAACCACGCCTTCTTTCTTTGCGTG
>NW_015506589.1:90297-94500 GCF_001515645.1 Sinocyclocheilus grahami
TTATAAAGCCCTGAATGGTTTAGCACCTCAGTATTTGAATGAGCTCTTATTGCATTATAGTCCTCCACGTCCACTGTTTTTGTCCTATTTAATGCAGCCTAAAAAATCCTTTAACGGATTTTAATATTAGAAATGTGTTAGTGTGTTTTGTGTAAGCCAGGTTAAAGAGATGGGTTTTTAATCTAGATTTAAACTGACAGAGTGTGTCTGCCTCCCGAACAATGTTAGGTAGGTTATTCCAGAGTTTGGACACTAAATAGGAAAAGGATCTAGCGCGCGCAGTTGATTTTGATATTCTAGGTATTGTCAAATTGCCAGAGTTTTGAGAACGCTGTGGACGTGGAGGACTATAATGCAATAATAATAATAATAATATATATATATATATAGAAACGTGGCTTTCTAAGGAAAGATTGCTATCAAATAGCACACCTAGGTTCCTAACTGATGACGAAGAATTGACAGAGCAGCCATCGAGTCTTAGAGAGTGTTCTAGGTAATTACATGCAGAGGTTTTAGGTTAGATAATTAACATCTCTGTTTTTTCAGAATTTAGCAGTAAGAAATTACTCGTCATCCAGTTTTTTATATCGACTATGCATTTCGTTAGTTTTTCAAATTGGTATGTTTCGCCGGGCCGTGAAGAAATGTAGAGCTGAGTATCATCAGCATAACAGTGAAACTAACACTGTGTTTCCTGATGATATCTCCCAAGAGTAACATGTAAAGCGTGAAGAGTAACGGCCCTAGTACTGAGCCTTGAGGTACTCCATACTGCATTTGTGATCGATATGATACCTCTTCATTCACTGCTACGAATTGATGGTGGTCAGATAAGTATGATTTGAACCATGCTAATGCACTTCCACTAATGCCTACAAAGTTTTCTAGTCTATTCATTTCAAATTGACCATTTATTGCTAAATTATTGGAGAGTACTGTAGCTTCCCAGCTTCAGTCTTTCCTAGTGGCAAATAATCTCTTTGACCAATTCCAGTCCGGCTTTCGTCCGCAACATAGTACTGAAACTGCCTTTGTAAAGGTAGTGAACAATTTTTACTCTCTTGCGACACTGGTTCTCTGTCTTTACTTCTGCTACTTGATCTCAGCTCTGTCTTCGATACCATCTCTTATGATTTGCTTCTCTCTCATCTTTCGGCTGTGGGTATATCTGGTACTGCTCTTTCCTGGCTCTCCTCATACCTATGTGATAGACAGTTGTACATCTCTGCTTGGGATTTTAGATCCCCTACTGCCCCCTTGAAACAAGGCATCCCCCAGGGTTTCGTTCTTGGGTCTTTGCTGTTTATTATTTATATTTTACCATTGGGTCAGATACTACAGCGTCATGGCTTTAGCTAACATTTTTATGCTGATGACATTCAAATTTACACGTCATGCAGGCTTTCCCTATCCACCCAAATTGATCAAATTTCTGTTTGCGTTCAGGATATAAAAACATGGCTTAACAATAATTTTCTGAAACTTAATATGGATAAAACTGAGATCATCATTAGTCACCTTTATTTATATAGCGCTTTTAACAAAACAGATTGTGTCAAAGCAACTGAACAGCATTAATTAGGAAATTAGTGTGTCAATAATGCAAAATGACAATAGTAAACACAAATTTTTCAGTTAAAGGCAGTTCATCATTGAATTCAGTGATGTCATCATCCAGCTCAGTTCAGTTTAAATAGTATCTGTTCAATCAAGTCGACGATATCACTGGAAACGAAGTGTCCCCAACTAAGCAAGCCAGAGGCGACAGCGGCAAGGAACCAAAACTCCATCGGTGACAGAATGGAGAAAAATCCTTGGGAGAAACCAGGCTCAGTCGGGGATCTGGTGGCTAAGGTGACCTCGGAATAAGAGAGAAACAGACTAATAACAGCATAGATGCCATTCTTCTAACGATGTAGCAAGTACATCGGGTGTTATGAGAAGTGTTCACCGGTTCCGTTGGACCTAATTAATGCAGCCTAACAATCCTTTAACGGATTTGAATATTAGAAGCGTATTAGTGTGTTATGTATAAGCCAGGTTAAAGAGATGGGTCTTTAATCTAGATTTAAACTGCCAGAGTGTGTCTGCCTCCCAAACAGTGTTAGGTAGATTATTCCAGAGTTTGGGCGCTGTAATTAACTAGTTATTTGGGTCAAGTTGTGGTTTTTCGATGAGAGGCTTAAAAACAGCCAGTTTGAAGGTTTTGGGGACATATCCTAATGACAATGATGAATTAATAATAGTCAGAAGAGGATCTATGACTTCTGGAAGCACCTCTTTTAGGAGCTTAGATGGAATAGGGTCTAACATACATGTTGTTGGTTTAGATCAGCGGTTCCCAAACTGGGGTGCACAGACCGACCAGCAGGGGTGCGCGAGAGAATGCTTTTGATGATCTGTGTGCATTTTTTGAAGGGGCAAGTGAAAGAGAATTTTACTTGCCCGACCGGACAACTAATCTAATCTAATTAAAACATCGAATTAGGGAAGCACCAAAATTTCGGCAAGAATGATTCTGATTTTATTACACTTGGTGTAAATGGCAATTCATAATGGATAATCAATAGTAGGCTAACAAGGTCACGGCAGTTGAGACTCACGTGAGACAATCTCATGGAGAAACTGAAACAAATGAACACAACTGCACACAGAAGTAACATAAAAAATTTAGTTTTTATATTTATTACATAAAGCCTACCCAGTCAACAATTTGATCTCACAATGATGTCACCATGAGCTCACACGATTCTCATGGTGTGGTCATAATGTGTGTGTCACAGTGAGCTAAAAGTGTAACCACACAGTGCACTCACTGTGTACTCATACTGTGGTCAATGTGAGGTCACTGCACACTCACTGTGCGCTCATACTGTGGTCAATGTGAGGTCACTGCACACTCACTGTGCGCTCATACTGTGGTCGCAATGTGTTCACTGCACACTCACTGTGCGCTCATACTGTGGTCAGTTGACGATACTTTGCAAGCCTGAGGCACATGCTGGAAATATTGTTATTTAGCTTACTAATGTTATTAAATAACATTTTATTAAAACCTGCAAAATCCTTTCTGTAGAGAGATCTAAATTAATACTATAGTTTATTGTATATGCAGATTATATTTTAAGTTGTTACACAAAATCAAGCAGTTTATAAGGTTTATCTCTCTATATACTTTAGAACATATCTGCATTTCTGCATCAGTGGATGTAAGGTGTGCTGTAGGTGCAAAACTTTTAGTAATCTTAACCAAGATGTAGCCAAAAATCAGTACGATTGTAAATTCGACTTCAAACGAGTAGTCAAACACAAGTAGTATCATCTATGTTAATGTGACTGTTTTTGCTCGATTTGTTTAATGAAAATAGTTCCAAACAAACTTAGCAGCAGAACTGTCGCGCATCTCTGAGCAACACACCGTGTTAGTGGTGTTTCCTTAGGCTACTGAATGATTCGCATTTTTGAATTAATCATTTGAGTCAATGATTCAGTGGTCCATTCATAAAGACAGGCGCTTGCTTCATTCTTGAATGAATCAGCCATCTGAACGAATAGTTTGAATGCTTCAATGACTCACTCATTTTCAAATTGAAAAGTAACCTTTTTTGGTATTTTTAAAAAATATATATTTGTAAATAAATATATTACAGGTAAATATATTTGTAAATAAAAAAACCTGATGTAAAACCAAGCTCACAGCATTACTTATGCTGTTGTAATTTTGCAGTGTTAATGCATTCATGCTACATTTCAGCTTCATTAAATTGTCTGTGTAAATGCATCTAAATGTCACTTCAGCTGCTTCTGTTTCTCCAGCAGTGGAAAATTTGGTTTTGTTAATACTGATTTCATTTGATTGGTAACAGCCCTATAGAGTCTTATTATATTAAGTGAAATTATTAATAAAATGTAAGAATTTGATATGAAAGATGACACGTGCATTTAATAAGGTTAGGGGGAAATGCCCTTTTATAGGCAAAAAAATTAAAAATAAAGACCTGGAAATCAATTCAAATTAATTTTAATATGCAGTAACTTTAGTCATATAAAACGTAATTTTCCAGCAACAAAATTGTGGCCAGTGAAAATGCTGAGTGGCTAGTAATTTTGGAAAACCACTAGCCACAGTAGCTGGTGAGCAAAAGAGTTAATGTCAAGCCTTGTATACAGTGAATACTTGTATTTATACTTATATTGCAG
>NW_015506589.1:94556-123234 GCF_001515645.1 Sinocyclocheilus grahami
TCACTGTATTGAATAAATACCTGGGGTTATGTTTGTTTTCTTCTAAAAAAGACTATAAGTAATCAGATCTAGCAGTTTTTAATGCTTTTTTTGTAGGATAGGGTACTTTCCCGCCATGCAATACTAAATACCTCTAGTTTTGTTTTCCTCCAGCTGTGCTCCATTTTCCAGGCTGCTCTCTTTAGAGCAGGTGCGAGTGTGCTCATTTTCCCACGGTGTCAGACCTTAATCTTCCTTAAGCAAAAAGGAGAAACCGTATCTAAAATGCTGGAAAAGAGATAGTCCATAGTTTCTGTTACATCATCACATTGTTCTGAGGTATTGGATATGCTGAGGAATTGAGATAAATCAGGAAGATTACTTTCAAAGCAGTCTTTTGTGGTAGAAGTGATGGTTCTAGCATACTTGTAACAAGGAGTAGAATTTACAGTTTTAGCTATATGAAGTTTGCACAAGACTAGATAATGATCTGCGATATCATCGCTTGGCTGCATAATTTCAACACCATCAACATCAATTCCATGTGACAGTGTTAAATGATTTTGACAATAAGTAGGTCCTGACACGTGTTGTCTAATGCCAATAGAGTTCAAAATATATGAATGTTGATCCCAATGCATCTTTTTCATTATCAACATGGATATTAAAATCACCAACAATTAAAACTTTATCTGCAGCCAGCACTAACTCGGATAGAAAATCAGAAAATTTTTTAATAAATTCTCTATGGTGCCCTGGTGGCCTGTATACAGTAGCCAGTACAAACGTCACAGGGGATTTATCATTAACACTTGTTTCTCTGGGTAATGTTATTTGAATCACCATTACTTCAAACTAATTTTACTTGAAGCCCGCCCTCTGAGAAATACTGAAAATATTGTTATAAATTCTGTCAATCTACAAACACATGTTTTATCCAGTCATTTTAAAGGCTTTCTCCTGGAGAATCATGACTTGTGACTCCATGTGCTGCTGTCAGGATCACGTTCAGCTCGTTCACCCACAAACCATCTGCTTTTAGCATTGAGATGTTATTCTCATGACCATCAAACACATTCACTTCCAAACTCTCACTCGTGTGAAGAACAGATCATTTACAGACAGAAATCATCGTTCTGTCATAATTTCCTCTCATTCAAACCTGACTTTCTTTCTTCAGTGAAACACACACAAAGAGATTCTGAGAAATGTCCCAGTGTTTTCTGTTCATATAATGAAAGTCAGAGGGGTCCAGTGTTGTTTGTCTCCCAACATTCTTCAAAATACATTTACATTTGTTCACTCACTCACTCACACACACACACACACACTCGTCCTCATCAGACACACTCACACTCACAGAAACGTACACTCACTAACACAATTTCAACAGCTTGAAATGTCATGTCATTTACAGGTTTAAACCACTGATCTACAATAGAAATAAAACTAATAAAAACTAATTCCACAGTTAATAATTAAATGCGTGACAATAAAAACAGCAACTCATAACACAAGAACACAAAACACTGGAAATGGCTGGAGCTCCATAAGGTGAATAATGAAAATGATTTATTGACTATGACCATATGAATTGAAAGGTAATTCTGATAGTAATAATAGAAATGATTGATGATACACTACATTAAAAACTAAATCAACACAAACAGGTTAAGAAAAGTACAGAAACACATGGTCCCTCAGCAGGACTCACATACATGAGGATTTATTACACACATTTATTCTCACGTTATTTCAGTGACAGAAGTTCAACTGCAGTATTAATGTCATGAAGAGAAAAGAAGAGACTCTATAACATATCACTGCTACTGATTCATGATGCAGCTCAAAGCATTCTGGGTAGAATCAGTTTCATTGATGATCTTTTTTTAACCCCAAACCCAGGATAGAGTGGCTGAGTGAATGTGGTCTGGACTGTGTGGATGAGGCTCATTGTGTCAGAGACGCTGTAGAAGGACAGAGTTCCTGCACTGTGATCCACAAACACTCCTATTCTCCTGATGATGGACTCTACAGAGAGATCAGTCTGTATCTTATTGTGTATGAATGTGTAACTGGAGGGAGTGCAGATCAAACTCCAGGACTGATCATTACATCCAAACCAACACTCATCACCCCATCCCTTCCTACTGATGCTCTTATATGACACTGATATTCGCACACCATAATTTCCACTCCACTCCAGCTCCCAGTAACAGCGTCCACACACACTCTCTCTACACAACACCTGACGATACACATCAAATCTGTCTGGATTATCAGGATACGACTGGACTGTGTAAGCGACAGTAATCACTCTGTTGCTCTCAGAAAGACGGAGGTGTTTATTCACTGTGTTCAGATCCAGAGTGAGCTTATGAGCATCTGATGGAGAAAACACATCAGTATCAGGAATTATGAATCTGTTTGATCGTTTCATGTAGCTGAACTCTTCCTGTTCAGTGTATCATCAGTGTCTCAGTACAGATGAGCAGATATCTCGTGCAAATCATCATTTACATCATTAGTCATAATACTCTTCTGTCACCTTCTACAGGAAGAACATGAACACACTCAGAGAGTTTTTCTGCTCGTTTCTTACTGACTTACATTGTAGGAAGTCGTTCCTGGTTCTGGGAACAATGCTGGTGAGTGTTTCTGTGGAAATCAACAGACATGAACAGTGTGCTTCTCATGATCCTGCATCCATTTCTAATATGATGGTCTCCATGATATGAGCTGATGATGGACTGGTTTCTGAGAGCAGATAATCCAGTAAACGTAGGACTGGTGACTAATGCCTGTAGGATCAAACTCTAGAAGTGATGATCGGTTACAATCATCATATATGAATTATGATGAAGATTAAGGCCTGTTTCACACTGTAAGTGTAAGTATTATAAAAGTGAAACTGACACATATGTAGAACTTCTCACTGACAGTATTTCTGCTGTGTAGCAGAGCTTGTATTTTGACTGATGGAAGTATATATTTTGTCAAAGAACAGATGAATAGTTCACTCCATTAGTTCAGTCCATGTTTCCGGTGCATTTTCAGCAAACAGTGAAACTGCTGTTCATTTCTGCTTTTTACTTTCACTTTCAAATTAGCAGCAATTGAATTGCAGCAATTCGGCGTCAAGCAATTGTTCGTTTGAGTTTTCCCTCTTTTCCTCGAATTTCTTGGCTTTCAAATAGATTGAAAAAGCACCCTGCGCATTTTACTTTCACTTTCAAATTAGCAGCAATTTGGCGTTGATTCAATTCAAGCAACAACAACGTCAAACTCAGAAATTTTATTAACAAAACAAATAAAAATACACCATATATGCCTAATAAAATAACAAATTACTTAGGCTACATAAGGTTTAAATAGGTATATAAAACTGAAAATCAGCAAACACTGTGGAACCAAATAAATAAGAAACATAGAACGTTTATTAGCAAAACGAATAAGAAAGCTTGGATGCACGGCATATACACCTTGATGTAAAATAAAATAAATAAATGTCTCTCTGCCTTGTGTATGTGTCTTGTTTCCCATAGGTTTGTTCTTGTCATGTGACCCTCTTGTCTGCTATAAGTAGCCCTCATGTTCCCATAGTCTTCGTCGTGTATTGATGTTGTAACCTGCTCTCGGTGAGTCTACTCTGTTCATGCCACGTCGAGTCTGTTCAAGTCTGTTCATGTCAAGTCAAGTCAAGTCTGTTCATGTCAAGTCAAGTCTGTGTATCTAGTCTTCGTCTGTTTCGATTAGGTTTGGATCACCTGTAAATAAACTGCACTTGAGTTCTTCACTACACTCGCCTTCAGTGGACTGATTCGTTACAGTGGTGCACTGTCGTTCACGCACACTTCGGCACGCTGCATTGAGCATTTAGTTTTTAAAAGTGTCTGTTCTCTAACTGAAATAGGCTAAATGATTTTTGTTACTATAAAAAAATCTAAACGACAGTGGGGGGCGGTGCCGCGGTAGGCAAATGACGTAACCGGTATAACCGAAAACACGTCTATCGCAGCAAACCTAAAACACATATGAAACGAGTGTCAGCAATATTTCATCAGTGTCTAGTTTTAAATACCTGTTTCTCTGTCGTCTGTGCTGCAGCTGATACAGTGTCATGGTTTTTATGTTCATCCATCATACACAGCATACATATATATTTCTGGTCAGTGCGACAGAAAACCTCAAGGAGCTTCTCATGTTTCTGGCAGATCATCTCCTGCAGTTGTCCAGTAGCATCAGTCACTTTGTGTCTCTTTCCTCTAAACCAACTCTCATGTTGTTCGAGGTGATCCTGACAGTAAGAGTTCAGACACACCAGACAGGACTTGACGGCTGTGTGTTTTCTTCCAGTACAGACGTCACACTGCACATCTCCAGCTCCAGCGTAACAGTCAGCAGGACGTTTTCTCTTCTTCAGTTTCTCCGTCACTTCAGCCAGCATGCGGTTTCTAGATAAAGCAGGTCTTGGACTGAAGGTCTGTCTGCACCGAGGGCAGCTGTAGACTCTCATCTGATCCTCCTGATCCCAGCGGGCTGTAATACAGTTCTCACAGTAACTGTGTCCACACTGGATGGTCACCGGATCCTTCAGGAGATCCAGACACACTGGACACGGGAACTCATCCTGAGAAAATCTGGCTTCTGCCATTTTACTGCATGAATACAGAGACAGAAACACATAACAGTTCAACTACACTTTCACTTTCTCTTTCCTTGAACTGATTCCTGTTTCCTGGTTCTGTGTTTGAGTGACGTGTGTAAAACATGTCTGCGAGTCTGTAAATCTCCTGTGGAGTTTAGTTTTTACATATGTGACCTCAAATCTATGGCTGTTAGGAATGTCGGCCAAATTGACTACGCCACCCCCACTTACTAGGATAGGGGACCCTAACAATGATATCTTTAACACAGGTAGTTCAAATAAATAGAAGCCAGAGTACAAAAAGGTTAATACTTTATTAGAATGACAGGTATAATCCTATTCCACAGATAATGTTATTAAAATAATAACCGGGTTGACAAATGTTCATAAAGGATGTAAATACAAAACTGAAATAAAGTAAGCCAACTTAAATTAAACAATTAAATAACATTGTATAAAACCAATGATGAATATGATACCCAAGATAAGGCAAAACAACCATGAATCATAAACCGGATAACACACCACATGGGAGGAAACAGAAACCCAAAATTATTCAAGACTACTCAAACCATACCCTGAAACACAAACCAAATCACACAAACCAAAAATAAGACCTCCCATACCGTGGTACACCAATCAATAAAACAAAATTAACTAAATTAATATCATAAAATCACAGAAGTTATAATAACATGAAAATGCAATAAACTAAATATAAGCAAAACAAAGTAACAAATCTCAAATTTTAGTGGGAAAGAAATGGTGGCCGCTAAAACCGAGAGAGGATTTAAAACCATTTCACATTTTTATTACACATAAAACCCCCATATTTCACCTTAAAACAAACAAAATACTCACTTTGATGACTGTATGTAACGGTCTCACTAAAGGCAGAAGTTGGTTGCAATGCAGTATATTCTGTACTTGGCTTATTAAAGTAAACAGTGATAGGGTTAGTGACGTATAAGCCAAGTAAGATAACCCATACTTGTAATTTTCCTCTGAATTCAACCCATCCAATTTGCATAGAGACAGCAGTGAATACGCACACAAATATTCATTCAACTTTATTTCTAGACTCACGGTCCATTAGCAAAACACTAAAACAATACGAAACACATTAAAAGAGACAGTTCTACCAGAAAGACTTGGGAGGGGAAGATAAAACTCAAAATAATTTACAAAGCTGATACAAAAAAAACAGAATTATTTGGCATAGGCCCCATCCGTAGCTTATATCTGAAGTCGGAGATTCCAGCTATTCCTGCCAAAGACGAAGGCAGGGCAGAGCCTACCCCCGCATGGACGGGGCCAACCTGGTGGTGGTGGGGAGGATGGAGGGAAACGACAGCGGCAGTATCTGCAGACACAATGAAGGGTGAGTAGATGGCTTATATATTCCTCGTGTTGAGTGGTGATTGGCTAGATCTAATTGTATGCGACTTGCGCTGACGCTTCCATTTCTACCAGAAAGACTCGGGAGGTGAAGATAAAACTCAAAATAATTTATTTACAAAGCTGATACAAAAAACCCAGAATTATTTGGTGTAGGCCCCATCCGTAGCTTAAATCTGAAGTCGTAGATTCCAGCTACCCCAAAAGAAAGAGAAGAAAAGGAAATACCCACCAGACGAAGTATTTCTTAGAAGATCCTAGAACATAAAACAAAAGAAAATATATTTAATTTAAAAAAAAATTATGAATTGAATTAGTTTAAAAATTTAGTCATAATTAAGGTATGACAAACGTTACATTTATCAGATTACAGGTGCATCTCAATAAATTAGAATGTTGTGGAAAAGTTCATTTCAGTAATTCAACTCAAATTGTGAAACTTGTGTATTAAATAATTTCAATGCACACAGACTGAAGTAGTTTAAGTCTTTGGTTCTTCACCTCCATGCCACGCCGAATTGAGGCAGTAATTAAAGCAAAAGGAGCCCCTACCAAGTATTGAGTACATGTACAGCAAATGAACATACTTTCCAGGAGTCAACAATTCACTAAAAATGTTTTTGTTATTGGTCTTATGAAGTATTCTAATTTGTCGAGATAGTGAATTGGTGGGTTTTTGTTAAATGTGAGCCAAAATCACCACAATTAAAAACCAAAGACTTAAACTACTTCAGTCTGTGTGCATTGAATTTAATACACCAGTTTCACAATTTGAGTTGAATTACTGAAATAAATGAACTTTTCCACGACATTCTAATTTATTGAGATGCACCTGTATAGCTGAAGTATTGGTGCTTATAAAGTAGACGAGATGGACCACAGAGGCCTCAGGGGGAGAGAGAGAGAGAGAGAGGCCACGATAGGCCGGATAGTAGGGCTGTGAATCTTTGGGTAGACCGTGAATCGATTCGATTCAAGAACGATTTTTGCAAATTCACAACGATTCGATTCACAATTAAATTCGATTCTGCATTCTTTAAGTGCACAGGATTATTTAAATGCTTCCCCTAAATTCTTTAAATGCTTAGTCAGGGGGCAAATTACACAGCAGTCTTTATGGTTATAGAACCATAGGTTAGAAAAAATAAAGAAAAAAACACTTGTCTATTGTTAGATGCTTGTTTAATGATTATATGGCATGACATGGCATATGTAGAAATTTATGTAAGCCAAGATTTTAAAAAAGAGCTTTAAAAGTATTACATAGGCTAACATTGTCACACCAGGGGCGTAGCCATCATTTCAGAAGTGACAGAAATGTCAAATACAAGAATTTTATGTATGTATTATTTTTACAAGGAATTATTTTCTTATCTCTTACTTTGAATTTGCTATAAGAAATCAAATACACTGCTGGACAATAATCACTCATTTGTAATCTATATTTTTCCTAATGACAATTTTATGATTGTCTTGTATACTACAAACCATTATTTCAATTTTCTGCACAGAATAAGGTAAAATATATATATATACACACTTTATAGTTTCTGTAGGCTACTGTAATAAATTGTCAATTAGCACTGCATCATTCATAAATTGTAATTTATTGTGTTTATTGTCTTAACATTAATTCATTCTGCTTTTTATACAGTTTAGCTGCAGATATAGCCTGGCACGTCTGTGAGCACGAGATAACTTCTCATTTTCATAAAATAAAATGCTATAGTATTTAACTTTTCCTCTCCATTGGCGCTATGGCATGACATGGCATATGTAGAAATGTATGTAAGCCAAGATTTAACAAAAAGAGCTTTATTATGTATAGGCTAATATTTTGTCACACCAGGGGCGCAGCCATCATTTCAGAAGTGACAGAAATGTCAAATACAAGAATTTTATGTATGTATTATTTTTACAAGGAATTATTTTCTTATCTCTTACTTTGAATTTGCTATAAGAAATCAAATACACTGCTGGACAATAATCACTCATTTGTAATCTATATTTTTCCTAATGACAATTTTATGATTGTCTTGTATACTACAAACCATTATTTCAATTTTCTGCACAGGTAAGGTAAAATATATATATACACACTTTATAGTTTCTGTAGGCTACTGTAATAAATTGTCAATTAGCACTGCATCATTCATAAATTGTAATTTATTGTGTTTATTGTCTTAACATTAATTCATTCTGCTTTTTATACAGTTTAGCTGCAGATATAGCCTGGCACGTCTGTGAGCACGAGATAACTTCTCATTTTCATAAAATAAAATGCTATAGTATTGAACTTTTCCGCTCCATCGGCGAATGAGGATTCTGAAAGAAACCGCTGCCGATGTCTGGTTGCTTGCAACGAACACTACTTTCATGCATCTGATTATCAGATAAGCTCTTATTTCAAGGTTGTTGTTAATGCTGTGGTTATTTTTTAAAGTTTCCTTCGTACATTCAGTTGAAGGACATTGTTAAAACACATTTATCATTCAATGGAACTGTGCGTATGCTTTAGATACTTACATTTTTGCTCCGTCCATGCAATAAATGCGCAGCCTTCGACTGCTCAGGTAATGTCACCGGTATGACTGAGAGCCACTGAAACTACAAAAAAGCAAAACTACTTCACTTTAGCATTACTGGCCACGAGTACTAAGAAGAGATCACACATCAGCTGCTCAAACATGTCAGTGAGACGAACGGAGCGCTAGCTCAATCCTGTGACAGTCACAGGCGGTAAATAGTGGAGCGCGTGAAGGAGAGATGCGAGGCACCAACACTGTTCAAGCTCTCCATTAATTCCTGCTTGTAGTAATTGAATGTGTATATATTTTAAAAGCATTGAATCGCTATAGAAATCGCAATTCATTAGATTCTTAGTGTTTTAAATCGATTACTGTCTGAAATCGACGATTCATGATTGAAAAATCCATGTTTCAAGATCGATACATTGCATTGTCAGGGTTTGTAATCGATACATCAAGAAAACAAGTGAATCGTTACACTCCTACTGGATAGTGATAGAGTCCACGATAGGCCACACAGAGAGAGAGAGGCTCTGTGCCACATGAGGAAAGGCCCTGATATGCCACAGGTGGAAAGGCCCTGATAGGCCACAGGATATAGTGAGAAAGGTCATTATATGCTACAGTAAGAAATACCTCAGAAGGCTACAGAGGGGAAACCTGAGAAAGGCAGGCCGCAGAAAAAAATGCCACAAAGATAGGCAACAGAGGGGAAGGCCGGAAAGACAGGCCGCAGAGTGAAAGGCTAAGTTAAGCCACAGATAGTAAACAATAGAGGCTGTTAGGAGTAATATGAAAAGGTATTACACCACCACCAGTAATTGCATATAAATTACCTTGAGGATAACTTTAAATTATTTGCTGAACCTTTGAGATGTTTTGTGGTTCAGGTCTAATGTATGATTCAAATGCGGAGAATGACCATCTGCCCAGCAGCTTAACTCCACATTCAGCAGCAGTAGTGGCCGGTGTATTGAGGCGGTGACAGACTACAGCTTTCTAAAACGGTGGCTAAATGAGAGCTGAACCAGCCACGGAGAGACCCCACCACCAGTGTTTGCTTAGATTTACCTTAAACATACTGCATTAAATTTATAACAAAAAGGCATAAATAATAAATATTTACAAACGAATGACTGTATGAACTATCTTAAACCATTTAACACAGAAAGACAGCATAATTCATGTAATGAGAAAAGCCATTACAGGCCAATTTTGCGATGGACAATGATAGGCGGAGTTACATAAGCAATAATAGTCACTTACCTTATGGTAACAATAGGCCAAATTGAGCAAAGGCCGCGATAGGCTGATTAATGTGAAGTCTTGATAGGATATGTAAAGTGAATGCCCAATGGGCTGCTTGATGGCGGATTACAGGGATTCTAAACCACCGCATTGTGTTAGAGATGCCATTAGTTTAGGTTAAATGATAGAGGTAGTATTAGGGTTCTAACAGCGACTAAGAAAGAGCATATACACGGATATATAATAAACATTAGGATGATCTCGTCAGATCCACTCCGGACCCGGTGCCCAGCCCACCATCTCCCCGCTGTGCGGAGTTAAAGCCAGAGCCCACCGATGACGGAGAGCCAATTCCCGCCGCGATCTACGAGCCAGTGCAATGCCGAGTGACTGAGCGGAGGATTGCCCCGGAAGTAGAGCCCAAGCCATCAGACCAGGTGCGAGAGCCGGCAATAATGTCCGCCACGAGGGAGAAAGCCTCGGACAGTGTGAGCGTGGAGAGGAGCTCCGCCCCCTGCACCGCCGCTGAGGGTGAGTGGAGTATGGAGCGGCGAAAGTGCCAAAGCGAAGAGGAGAGGGCTCCAGTCCCCAAATCCAGTCCAAAGTGCCCTCCAGTGCCCACTCCTAGAAAGCGCCCTCCGGTGCCAGCTCCTCGTAAGTGCCTTCAAGTGTCCGCTCCGCCTGAGCGCCATCCTGTTCCCGTGTTCAGTCTAGAGGGAGCTTCCTATCCAGAGTTAAGCCCTGAATGCCTGGAGACGCACAAATGCCCACCCTGATTTATATAGTGTGTGTTATTGGTAGCAGCTGTGTGTGATTGGTTTCAGGTGAGCTTGTGATTAGTGCAATGGAGCAATGGATGTGTAACAGTCTGTGTAGTGTGAGAGTCCGTGTGGAGAGCGGGTGACCTCTGGTGGTGAGTGAACGGAAGTTTATAGACCGGATTCGTGACAGTTATGAAGTTGATTTAAAATTCTTCATAACAAATTTTAAGAAGTTAAAAGTTAAGAAAGAATGAAATTATCCTGTAGGATATAGATCTATAGGCTAATTTTCTTAACTTTTATTAGACTGCAGATCGGAAAAAAATTCTTGATCATCTTTAAAATTAGAGAGATCACTGACATAATTTAGGCTACTTTCTTCGACTGCAGAAAAAAAAGAAACCATTTAATTTGCAGTGTTAACTTATGAATTAAATAAAAAACAAGAAATAAACCACAACAACAACAACAATAGTTTTTTTTTCTTGTAATCAAAATAAATAAAATAAATGTAAAAAATAAATAAATGCAGAAATAAATAAATGTGGAAATAAATACATAAATACATACATGTGAAAATAAATAAAAGTGGAAATAAATAAATGGTTGGTAACCTAAACTACACTGAAATGGCGATAGGCCCATGGATTACACTGGTAATGAGTTATGAGCATACTCATACCCATGAGATTTGCTGGCTTCAGGAGGAAGTATTCTGAGACACCAAACATCGTAATACTCTCTTTAAGTCTTGGTTGGCCAGTTCCATCTGGCCATTGCTCTGAGGGTGGAAACCAGAGGAAAGACTGAAACTCGCCCCCAGTAACTTACAAAACTCCCTCCAAAATCTGGACACAAATTGGGGTCCCCTGTCGGAAACCACATCCATCGGGAGGCTATGAATGCGAAAGACGTGATCTATGACAGTGGCCGCTGTCTCCTTTGCAGAAGGTAATTTGGGCTAGGGAATGAAATGGGTCGCCTTTGAGAACTGGTCCACCATGGTCAAAACTACCGTGTAGCCCTGAGAAGGCGGTGACAAAATCAAGTGCGATGTGGGACCAGGGTCTCGAAGGGACAGACAGTGGCTGAAGGAGCCCCCCCAGGGGTCGATTAGAAGTCTTACAGCGAGCACAGACAGAGCAGGCCAAGACAAAACCCCTAATGTCATGAGCCATAGATGGCCACCAGGATCATTGCTTAACTAAAAAAAGGGTACGATTGACCCCTGGATATGCAAGCCACGGTGGAACAATGACCCCATCGAATAACGTTGGATTGTAACCCCTCCAGCATGAATAATAGACAGTTGGGCGGAGGCATTACCCCTTGTAAGGCCGTGCGGACCTGATGTACTCAATGTTCTTGTGGTTAGTCCAGATGATAAAGGGAACCCCGAACCCTCTAACCAATGATGCCATTCTTCCAGCGCTAACTTTACTGCCAGCAACTCTCGGTTACCAATGCCATAGTTGCATTCGGCAGATGACAAACGATGAGGAAAAATGCACAAGGATGCAAAGGATATCCTATGTCATCAGCCCGGAACTGCTTCAGTGTACAACAGTGAGTGCAAGCTTGATTAAATTGATTATTACGTTTTAAATATGGTTTTTTTTCTTACAAAAACGCATCGATTCGCTACAGGAGGCCTTTGTTCACCCCCCGGAGCCAAGTGAGGCACTTTTTATTATGGATGGATGCGCTTTATTTCACTTCTTTTGGACTGATGAACTGCAACACCCGCTGACTGCCATTAAAAAGCTTGGAAGATCAAAGATAATTTTTAATATAACTCCGACTGGATTCGTCGGGAAGAAGAAAGTCATATACACCTAGGATGCCTTGAGGGTGAGTAATTCATGGGCTAATTTTCATTTTTGGGTGAACTAACCCTTTAAGGCGTGAGTGTGCTCGTTATACCACGGTGTCTTACTGTTTTCCTTAATCTTCTTTAAGTGTAAAGGAGCAACCGTATCTAAAGTGCTAGAAACTAGAGAGTCCATAGTTTCTGTAATATCATGAATTATTCCGAGCTATTGGATATGCTGAGGAATTGAAACAAGTCAGGAAGATTATTTACAAAGCAGTCTTTTGTGGTAGAAGTGATGGTTCTACCATATTTGTTACAAGGAGTTGAATTTGCAGCTTTACCTATATGGAGTATATACGAGACTAGATAATGATCCGAGATATCATCACTCTGCCGCAGAATTTCAACGCCATTAACATTAATTCCATGTGACAGTATTAAAAAAAGTATGATTATGACAATGAGTAGGCCCTGACACGTGTTGTCTAATCCCAATGGAGTTCAGAATGTCTATAAATGCTGATCCCAATGCATCTTTTTCATTATCAACATGGATATTAAAATCACCAACAATTAAAACTTTATCTGCAGCCAGCACTAACTCGGATAGAAAATCAACAAATTCTTTGATAAAGTCTGTATGGTGGCCTGTATACAGTAGCCAGTACAAATGTCACAGGGGATTTATCATTAATGCTTGTTTCTCTGGGTAATGTTATTTACTGTAAATCACCATTACTTCAAACAAATTATACTTGAAACATGAGCTCTGAAAAATACTGAAAATATTACTATAAATTTTAGCAACACCTCCCACTTTCCCTTTTGGACGTGGCTCATGTTTATAACAATAATATTGGGGGGTAGACTCATTTAAAATAATGTAATCATCTGGGTTTAGTCAGATTTCTGTCAAACAGAGCACATCTAAGTTATGATCTGTGATCATATCATTTACAAAAAGAGCTTTTGTAGAAAGTGATCTAAAATTAATCAAGCCAAGCTTTTTCATTTGTTTATCTGTATTATATCTGTATTTTATTTCTTGAACATCAATTAAATTGTTACCCTTAAATTGTTTTGGAATTTTTTTTGTATTTGCTAGTTCGGGGAACAGACACAGTCTCTATAGTATGATATCTAGGTGAAAGAGTCTCTATGTGTTGAGAATTAACTGACTTCTGTGACATGAGGCGGCTAGCAGACGGCCGGTTTAGCCAGTCTGTCTGCTTCCTGACCTGGGCCCCAGTTAGTCAAGTACAAACTCTAAGATAATGTGCTCTATTTCTAGAGAGAAGAGCGGCACCACCCCAGGAGGGATGAAGACCTTCTCTTTACAACAGGTCAGGTCTGCCCCAAAAACTCGTCCAATTGTCTATGAAAATGTGCTCTATTTCTAGAGAGAAGAGCGGCACCACCCCAGGAGGGATGAAGACCTTCTCTTTACAACAGGTCAGGTCTGCCCCAAAAACTCGTCCAATTGTCTATGAAACCTATGTTATTCTGTGGGCACCACTTAGACATCCAGCCATTGAGTGACGACAGTCAAGTCAGTTTTATTTATATAACGCTTTTAACAATACAGATTGTGTCAAAGCAGCTTTACAGTATCAAAATAGGAAAATAGTGTGTCAATGCAAAAGGACAATAGTAAACACTAAATTTTCAGTTAAAGGCAGTTCATCATTGAATTCAGTGATGTCATTGTCCAGCTCAGTTCAGTTTAAATAGTATCTGTGCAATCAAGTCGACGATATCGCTGGAAATTAAGTGTCCCAATAAAGCAAGCCAGAGGCAAGAGCGACAAGGAACCTAAACTCCATCAGTGACAGAATGGAGAAAAAAACCTTGGGAGAAACCTGGCTTAGTCGGGGGGCCAGTGCTACAGCACGGTTAGATTGTGCAGAGAGCTCATCTGGTTCCGTGGTCTTGTCACAATGGCCGTCTAGGAGACAAGGTCTTCACTGGGAATCTGTCTCTGGGGCTCATCTAGTTGTCCTGATCTCCGTCCTGAATTTCAGGTCTGTAGAGGTCATCTCTAGGTGCTGATCCACCATCTGGGCTGGATACGGACTGGATCTGGTGGCTACGGTGACCTTTGTCCCGCGACTATGCCGCCTCACAGTCACACAGTCGCCCTGCTGCGGGGGCTCTGCAACCGGAACTGAACAATGTGCGGGACTTGCTAAGCTAGTCACATCCAAAGCCGTATATAAGGCCCTCACATTCTTACTATCTTTAATGAAAGTTTGGATGCGTGTCTCTAGTTCTAAATTCTTCTCCTTCAGCCTAACTATTTCCCTGCATTTATCACATGTGAGTCCCTCGCCGCTGACAGAGAAAGCTACACTATACATAAGGCAAGCAGTGCAAGTGACAATAACAGGAGAAGCCATTACTCATCGTGATTGTTGAATGATTTCGACTTACCACAGTTGTTCGATGAACTCGTGAAAAATGGAACGAGAGAGAAAAGAAATGGAGTAAGAACGGAATGCTAACTCGCTGCACTCGCAGTTTAGATTAAAAAGCGAACAATATCAAATTTTTATGTTAGATAATATCAGAAGTATGGTGATAATTAAGTTATATTTTAGCAGTTTAAACAACAGAAAGTTATAATAAGATAGAGATTCCAACAGAAAAACAAAGCTACACTGAGCTACAATCGCAAATCACTCAGTAGCACAGCAGATCCATCTCTTTAACCTGGCATACACAACACACTATCACATTTCTATAATTCAAATCCGTTAAAGGATTCTCTAGCAGCCGCTGGAGCACCCATCTGACATGCTGGATGTGTTCCTGGAAAGAAGAAGAAAATATCAATATGTCATCCACATACACATATATGAACTGATGAACCATATCTCTCAGCATGTCATTGACGAATGCTTGGAATACCACAGGTGAGTTGGAAAGGCCAAACGGCATAACAAGATATTCAAAGTGTCCTCTGGGGGTATTAAATGCGGTCTTCCGCTCATCCCCCTCCCTAATGCGGACATAAAAAAATGATAAGTTCTGCGAAGATCCAGCATTGTGAAAACGGACGCTTCCTGCAACCGCTCGAAAGCTGAAGACATCAACGCAAAGGATAGGTATTCTTAACCGTGATATTGCTCAGCCCTCTGTAGTCAAGGTCACAGAGAGTGATCCTTCTTCCCCACAAAAAAGAACCCTGCCCCAGCAGGTGAAGAAGAGTGGCGGATGATCCCAGCTGCTAGAGAATCAGAAATATATTTCTCCATGGCCTCCCTCTCATGGACTGAAAGAGAGTATACCTTGCCCTTAGGCGGAGACATACCTGTCAATAAATCTATGACACAGTCATAGGGACGATGAAGAGAAGCAGTTGGGGAATCACTGAACACTTCTTTCAGGTCGAGATACTCCTCCAGCATGTTAGACAGGTTTACCGGCTCCCCCCGTAACACAGAGCAAGACACAGACGAACGGGCAAACATGAGACAAGAGGAATAACAATTCTTGCTTCAAGCAGAGGCCTAGACTACCCTAGATTTGTGACAAACCAGCCAGAGATGGCCCAACGCAACAGGAGTGAGAGGGGAGTCTGTAAGCAGGAATCTGATTTTTTCAGAGTGATTCCCTGAAGTGATAAGGGTGACAAGATCAGTGCTGTGCGTGATTGAAATTTTGTCCTTTAAAGAACAGAAAGGCAGTTGGAGATGCCTGGCAGGAGTAGATGCTGGATGCCCATTGCAGTGTGACTGGTAGGAGAGTAGAAGTGGAGGATTTTTCCATAGACAGTGCACCTGACAGTAACCTCAGTTCTACTGGCGGGCTTGGCCTTTTACTGGGCAATTGGCCGCAATATGGCCCGCTGCGCCACATTAAGACACAGTCCCTTCGCTCTCCTGCGATCCTTCTCCTCCCGGGACAGCAGAGCTCTGCCCACCTGCATGGGTTCAGGATTGAAGGTTGACCGTATTGACACAGGTGACTGAGCACTTGGACGTTTAATGCCGAGTTCACACTGCACGGTTTTAGCCCGATTTTTCACTTGCTGACAGGTTTTGCGAAATCGCAGACAAATGCCCAAAATCGGAGGTAAATCGGTGCTCGTTCACGCGAGTGACAATCACGCAGTGTGAATGATCAAAGACGCGATCTGAGGGAATTGCCGACACCCGTGAAATGTTTGGCATGCTAAATATCTGGAGCTGTCGGCGATTCACAATCATGCTGTGTGAAATTAGTTCTGACTGAAAAACACATCGGCGATGACCTACAGCCAATGAGAGACCAAAATACAGGGGAGCGGGAAGTTCGGGGAGGAGTTCTATGAAAAGTAGTTTGCGACCAGTGTTGCCAAATCCAAATGATTGCGGTCGCGATCCGGTTGTTTTTTATGTCAGCAGGTTGAAGTGACCCCAATAATGTAATATTTAGGCCCTGGAATGTGAATTGTACCAGGAGAACCCTGCCAAAAAAATGTTGTATTTTACCCCCGAATGCGATTTTTACTGGGGGACCTCCTCAAAAGCAATTGGGCTATTTTCAGGCAAGTTTTGAGTAGTAATTGGGCGGGTTTTGTAACGAAAACCTGGCAACCCTGCACTAGACAGAGCTGTCTGCGATTCTTCCTATTGTGAAGTCATGCAGTGTGTAACCTGCTGTCTCATTCCATCGTGCAGTGTGAACACAGCAACAACTGAATGCTACCCCAGATAGTCGTTCAGTGTGAAACCAACAGTGATGCAACGTCTTTGAAAATCGTACAGTGTGAACTCGGCATAAGAGACTAGAGTCTGCAAGGCTCGCTGGTCCTGATGTTGCAGACGGGCATCAACTTGCAAGGCCAACTCGATCAGCCCATCGAGATCGGTGGGTAGTTCCAGCGTGAATATCTTCTGGATACGGTCAGCCAACCCATGAAGGAACACGTCCCACTGCGCCACCTCAATCCATCTGCTCTCGGCTGCCAATGTGTGGAACTCAATAGAATAGTCTGTGACAGTGCGATTCCCTTGGCGGAGATCCACCAGTACTTGAGCCGCCTTGCGACCGCGTGATTAAACATGTGTCTCATCTCCTCAGAGAGTGATTTAAACGAAGAGCAGCATGGATGTTGGTTCCCCCAGCACTGCCTGTCCGGATAGTAACATCATCACCAGAGCTACTTTAGATTTTTGAGGAAGCAGAGATTGGCGGCTGACAGAAATCAAGAGCAAGGTGCAGGAGAAGTAATCCACTGGTAGCACGGTGACTGCAATGGGCACGAACAATCCAGGACAGGAACAAAGAGGTAATCCAACCGTAAACAACAGCATACAGTCCAGAGCAGGAGCGAGGAACATCCAGGACAAGACTCCACACAACAACACCAACAATCTGACAACACAGGGTAAGAAGCAAAGCCATTAAATAATGGAGCTGATAAGCCACAGCTGCCACTGATAAGCTCATCAGCAGAGGCACACACACACACACACACACACACACACACACACACTGAGGGTGGGAGAGAGCTAGCAAACCATGACATATACTCAGAGTCAGTTACCCTGGTAATTTACTCTGTGAACCTAACCTGGAAGGGAGTAGGTTTTCTTCATTAAACTGCAAGTTTCTTGCGGTCTCCTTCCCCTTTTTAAAGTGTAAGCAATGGTTAAATACCTCATTCATTCATTCAGGCTGCAAAAATGCTTTTCCTGCTGAGTATTTTGGAGTCTAAATTAAGTGTATTTTACTTAAAACAAGACAAATTATTAATGCAAATGGAAACAAGATTTTTTTCTTACCCCATTGGCAGATAATTTGCCAAATAAGAAAAATACTCTTAAAAGACTAAATACCATATGTAATTTTTCTTATGTATGAAATGCATCTTGATTTAAGAATCTTTAGATATTTTGACTGGAAACAAGAAGACAAAAATAGGGGTTACATTAATTCGCAGGGAGTTACATTTACATCGGGAGAGGATTATTTTGATTTTTTTTGCCATATCCACATGCATATTTATTTGAGTGGTGTCTCGCGCTCACACTCTTTATGAGAATTTCTGTGTAGTTTTCTGAGCACAAGCCCATTAAAAATGAAGCTGATTACTGTATGGCATGGAAGGATGCCAGATGGAAGGGTAGTTCGAGATATATGCCATAACAACCACCACAACTGTTATATTTATTTGGTCAACTTTATTTCCTACAAATACAAAAGCAACAGTTTTTTTCCCCCTATTTTTTTTCTATTTCAATACTCATCCAATACTTGGTATTGTGGCCAACTCCTCTTCATCTGTTCTTCATGGTTTTGCAAGCCTTCTTGTTGTTGGCTGAGTAGAAGTCAAATGATAATTTCATTACTCTAATTAAGAAATGCAACCGTTTGGATTAGAGAACATTTAATTATGTGAAAAGAGCATTAGACGATGTGGAAAAGCTACTGCACATTGAAACAGACACTGAATGATATTTATTTAATATGTCAAATGTTTGTAAAGTCATGTAGCCTACACCCATGAACCTTTTTAAAGCTTTACCTGATTTAATTAAGTTTTTATACTTCATGTTTAGCTGCTTTTTTGTGCTTTTTTATTTTGGTTACACTTCGATAGTCCACTTTAGACATTCTACTAACTATAAGTAACTTTGTAACTACATGTCAACTAATTCTCATTCATTTGCATCTACATGTCTACTAACTCTCAGAGTAGACTGTTAGGGTAGGTTTAGGGTTAGTAGAATAAGTTGACAAAGAAAGTGTTAGAAGATATTAAGCAGATAGTCTACTAATACTCTACTAACTGCTAGTTGACATGTAGTTGCAAAGTTACTTACTGTTAATAGAATGTGTAAAGTGCACTATCGAAATAAAGTGTTACCTTTATTTTTTCTTTTGCCTGTGAGATACCATGAAAATTAATATTAGTTCAATAATTTACAGTTCTGCCAGTTTTTTTTTCTTTGATATTATAGCAGTGATTAAGTTACATATTGACTTCGGAAGTATGCAGATGTCTTTTTGTCAGGTGCTGTTGCCATGGTGAATCATAATTTCGGAACTCCATTGAGCATGGCTTTTCAACTCAAAGTCAACCTTCTCAGAGTTGACTGATCTAACTCAATTCAGCTGTTCTGAACCCGAAAACTCAGTTTCCCATCTCAGGGTAAGTCAACTCAGAGTTCAAGTTTCAACTCAGAGTTGGTTGAACCTCCTTAACACTACTCGGGGAAAAACAACTAAATCATCAGCATTATATGCTCTCTGATTGGCTGGTGACGGGTGGCCCCGCCCCCACAGGAGTCTGAGAGCATCAACAGAGCTGCTGATTCTCACACATGATCAGTGACTCTGAGAGGAATAACATGAGAAATATCTGGAGGAGGAATAAAGCAGCTCTGAGGAATATTCACATTTAATTTTATCCATCATGAGTTTATAAAACATCATCCGAACAGCAGGAATCATGGAAAGACTCTCAGCTCTGCTGCTGCTGCTGCTGCTCATCACAGTCTCAGGTGAGTCTCAGCTTTTGCTCTTTCTCTCCTCAGAACTGCTTCATCTGTCAGCAGCAATGCTTTGCTTGTTTGCTTGTTTGATTTTGGTTTATTGATGTTCAGGGAAATTATCAGTATAATAGATCAGAACTAATAACACTGTTCATGTAATTGATTCAGTCTCTGATAATGTAAATATTGCTGCTCATATGCAAATGAGTTTTGTGTGCTGTGTGAAATTAGTTCTGACTGAAAAACACATCGGCGATGACCTACAGCCAATGAGAGACCAAAATACAGGGGAGCGGGAAGTTCGGGGAGGAGTTCTATGAAAAGTAGTTTGCGACCAGTGTTGCCAAATCCAAATGATTGCGGTCGCGATCCGGTTGTTTTTTATGTCAGCAGGTTGAAGTGACCCCAATAATGTAATATTTAGGCCCTGGAATGTGAATTGTACCAGGAGAACCCTGCCAAAAAAATGTTGTATTTTACCCCCGAATGCGATTTTTACTGGGGGACCTCCTCAAAAGCAATTGGGCTATTTTCAGGCAAGTTTTGAGTAGTAATTGGGCGGGTTTTGTAACGAAAACCTGGCAACCCTGCACTAGACAGAGCTGTCTGCGATTCTTCCTATTGTGAAGTCATGCAGTGCGTAACCTGCTGTCTCATTCCATCGTGCAGTGTGAACACAGCAACAACTGAATGCTACCCCAGATAGTCGTTCAGTGTGAAACCAACAGTGATGCAACGTCTTTGAAAATCGTACAGTGTGAACTCGGCATAAGAGACTAGAGTCTGCAAGGCTCGCTGGTCCTGATGTTGCAGACGGGCATCAACTTGCAAGGCCAACTCGATCAGCCCATCGAGATCGGTGGGTAGTTCCAGCGTGAATATCTTCTGGATACGGTCAGCCAACCCATGAAGGAACACGTCCCACTGCGCCACCTCAATCCATCTGCTCTCGGCTGCCAATGTGTGGAACTCAATAGAATAGTCTGTGACAGTGCGATTCCCTTGGCGGAGATCCACCAGTACTTGAGCCGCCTTGCGACCGCGTGATTAAACATGTGTCTCATCTCCTCAGAGAGTGATTTAAACGAAGAGCAGCATGGATGTTGGTTCCCCCAGCACTGCCTGTCCGGATAGTAACATCATCACCAGAGCTACTTTAGATTTTTGAGGAAGCAGAGATTGGCGGCTGACAGAAATCAAGAGCAAGGTGCAGGAGAAGTAATCCACTGGTAGCGCGGTGACTGCAATGGGCACGAACAATCCAGGACAGGAACAAAGAGGTAATCCAACCGTAAACAACAGCATACAGTCCAGAGCAGGAGCGAGGAACATCCAGGACAAGACTCCACACAACAACACCAACAATCTGACAACACAGGGTAAGAAGCAAAGCCATTAAATAATGGAGCTGATAAGCCACAGCTGCCACTGATAAGCTCATCAGCAGAGGCACACACACACACACACACACACACACACACACACACTGAGGGTGGGAGAGAGCTAGCAAACCATGACATATACTCAGAGTCAGTTACCCTGGTAATTTACTCTGTGAACCTAACCTGGAAGGGAGTAGGTTTTCTTCATTAAACTGCAAGTTTCTTGCGGTCTCCTTCCCCTTTTTAAAGTGTAAGCAATGGTTAAATACCTCATTCATTCATTCAGGCTGCAAAAATGCTTTTCCTGCTGAGTATTTTGGAATCTAAATTAAGTGTATTTTACTTAAAACAAGACAAATTATTAATGCAAATGGAAACAAGATTTTTTTCTTACCCCATTGGCAGATAATTTGCCAAATAAGAAAAATACTCTTAAAAGACTAAATACCATATGTAATTTTTCTTATGTATGAAATGCATCTTGATTTAAGAATCTTTAGATATTTTGACTGGAAACAAGAAGACAAAAATAGGGGTTACATTAATTCGCAGGGAGTTACATTTACATCGGGAGAGGATTATTTTGATTTTTTTTGCCATATCCACATGCATATTTATTTGAGTGGTGTCTCGCGCTCACACTCTTTATGAGAATTTCTGTGTAGTTTTCTGAGCACAAGCCCATTAAAAATGAAGCTGATTACTGTATGGCATGGAAGGATGCCAGATGGAAGGGTAGTTCGAGATATATGCCATAACAACCACCACAACTGTTATATTTATTTGGTCAACTTTATTTCCTACAAATACAAAAGCAACAGTTTTTTTCCCCCTATTTTTTTTCTATTTCAATATTCATCCAATACTTGGTATTGTGGCCAACTCCTCTTCATCTGTTCTTCATGGTTTTGCAAGCCTTCTTTGTTGTGGCTGAGTAGAAGTCAAATGATAATTTCATTACTCTAATTAAGAAATGCAACCGTTTGGATTAGAGAACATTTAATTATGTGAAAAGAGCATTAGACGATGTGGAAAAGCTACTGCACATTGAAACAGACACTGAATGATATTTATTTAATATGTCAAATGTTTGTAAAGTCATGTAGCCTACACCCATGAACCTTTTTAAAGCTTTACCTGATTTAATTAAGTTTTTATACTTCATGTTTAGCTGCTTTTTTGTGCTTTTTTATTTTGGTTACACTTCGATAGTCCACTTTAGACATTCTACTAACTATAAGTAACTTTGTAACTACATGTCAACTAATTCTCATTCATTTGCATCTACATGTCTACTAACTCTCAGAGTAGACTGTTAGGGTAGGTTTAGGGTTAGTAGAATAAGTTGACAAAGAAAGTGTTAGAAGATATTAAGCAGATAGTCTACTAACACTCTACTAACTGCTAGTTGACATGTAGTTGCAAAGTTACTTACTGTTAATAGAATGTGTAAAGTGCACTATCGAAATAAAGTGTTACCTTTATTTTTTCTTTTGCCTGTGAGATACCATGAAAATTAATATTAGTTCAATAATTTACAGTTCTGCCAGTTTTTTTTTCTTTGATATTATAGCAGTGATTAAGTTACATATTGACTTCGGAAGTATGCAGATGTCTTTTTGTCAGGTGCTGTTGCCATGGTGAATCATAATTTCGGAACTCCATTGAGCATGGCTTTTCAACTCAAAGTCAACCTTCTCAGAGTTGACTGATCTAACTCAATTCAGCTGTTCTGAACCCGAAAACTCAGTTTCCCATCTCAGGGTAAGTCAACTCAGAGTTCAAGTTTCAACTCAGAGTTGGTTGAACCTCCTTAACACTACTGGGGGAAAAACAACTAAATCATCAGCATTATATGCTCTCTGATTGGCTGGTGACGGGTGGCCCCGCCCCCACAGGAGTCTGAGAGCATCAACAGAGCTGCTGATTCTCACACATGATCAGTGACTCTGAGAGGAATAACATGAGAAATATCTGGAGGAGGAATAAAGCAGCTCTGAGGAATATTCACATTTAATTTTATCCATCATGAGTTTATAAAACATCATCCGAACAGCAGGAATCATGGAAAGACTCTCAGCTCTGCTGCTGCTGCTGCTGCTCATCACAGTCTCAGGTGAGTCTCAGCTTTTGCTCTTTCTCTCCTCAGAACTGCTTCATCTGTCAGCAGCAATGCTTTGCTTGTTTGCTTGTTTGATTTTGGTTTATTGATGTTCAGGGAAATTATCAGTATAATAGATCAGAACTAATAACACTGTTCATGTAATTGATTCAGTCTCTGATAATGTAAATATTGCTGCTCATATGCAAATGAGTTTTGTGTAATTAACATTCATTAAGGCTTTAATGAGTTTAATTAGCAGTCATTAGTTCATCTGTTATTCATTAGTTATCATCAGTTATTCTTCACTGAGGAGAGACATTTATATTGATTTGATGTTAGATTGATAATTTATTTTTAACTTTATACTTGTATATTAGTGCTGCAGCTAACAATGATTTTGATAAATATTCTGTTGATTAGTTGTTTAATTAATCAGATTAAAAGCATTTTATTTAATTGAGTCAGCGTATATATGTGTGTGTGTATATATATAATTCATTTATTTATATTATAAATAATATAAAATAAAATAATATAAAATGTTTGATACGCAAATGTTTTGATGAAAGAGCATATACAAAAGTAATCAATAATGATTTCATTGTCGACTATTTTCCTTTATTGATTTTCATTGATTAGTTGTTGCAGCACTGATTTATGTATAATTTCTTTATTATTTCAATAATAAAATATAAACATTGTCTGTGAATGCAGATTGATTCTCTATTGGCTGAATGATTCAGAGTCGCTGCAGGAGCTTCTGCTGAAGTTCATGTTCATGAGAGTGAGACAGACAGACCTGAGAAAGACATTGACCCTGACCTTTGACCTGACCCTCATTTTCATATGACTGGGCCTTTAGGGTCGGGGTCAGACTGGGTGGGGGTTTGATTGAGATCTCATTATAAGGACCCGGAATCCTGCGTGGCAGCTGCTGAACACACACAACACGCACACGCACACACGCGCACACACACACACACACACACACACACACACACACACACACACACACATACTGTCACAGGCTGCACAGGGTCACAAGGTTAATCCAAAAGATCTACACCGTCAAATCTACTGTGGTCAAACTCTCTACTGTGTGTGTGTGTGTGTGTGTGAGTGTGTGTGCGTGTGCGCGCGTATTTGTGACAAATGAGGACATAAATTTGTATAATGACAAAGGTATGACAGGTATTACAAGGAGAAGGTGACTTTTCAGGACATTACCCCATGTCCCCACTTTTCAAAACGCTTATAAATCACACAGAATGGAGTGTCAGGCTGCACAGGGTCACAAGGTTAATCCAAAAGATCTACACCGTCAAATCTACTGTGGTCAAACTCTCTACTGTGTGTGTGTGTGTGTGTGAGTGTTTGTGCGTGTGCGCGCGTATTTGTGACAAATGAGGACATAAATTTGTATAATGACAAAGGTATGACAGGTATTACAAGGAGAATCCTAATTAGCACCAGAGTCTATTCAGCACTGTGGGAACCAGATCAGTATCATGAATATGATAATTTGTTAGTGGAGACACACACACTCACTCTCTCTTGCTCTCTCACTCACTCACTCACTCACTCACACACACACACACACACACACATAAGCATATATAATATGAAATGTTCAGATTATAGAATATTACACACACAGACTCCAGCAGTACTAATAGTGCTGATGTCTCACTCTGATGGTCTCATTAATGAGTGTCAATTGAGACAGACGAGCCGCTGTAAGTCTCATTAGATGCTCGATTCTCCCGCTGAGAGTCTGAAAGCGTGAAGAATCAGGACAGACTCTGAGTTCAGACGACTCTATCAGACTATACACACATTCACTCCATCCTCTTAGCCCAAACTTTTGAATGGTCGTGTATGAAGCAGCATATTTCTGTGAAAATATTCACAAAACAAGATATTTATGAAAACAGCTCAAATCTGATACAGTAAATGCAACTATAAGGCATGAAGATATTAAGATAGTATAAACATTAACATCAGTATTTTCTGTGAAGCAGCTGTGAAACAATGTGAAAAGCACTATACAAATAAATTTCACTTGACTCGGTACCTTTAATACCATATTCATTTATTATGATATTTGCATGGTACTACCAATATTATATATCGGTAATACCAATATTACCAATTTTACATATTCAAAAAGCATAAAAAGTGTACTGTGTCCAAAAGCAATGGTAAAACCATGGTGTGTTCTAGTGACCAGTGTTATTGGATTGAGAGGATCACTAGTAGATTCAGCACTTTTGACTGCAGTCTGCGACGCCGTACGTGTTTCCCTCATAAATAAGTCCGGTTCTGTCCTCGGGTCACACAGACGCATATTTGACATTCAGATTTGTCCCGTCTGAGCAGCAGATGCCGTTAATGGAGTGTTTGACGTGTTTATTGGCCGCTGAAGTTCACGGCCACTCCAGAGACAATGAAGAAAGCGGGAGGAGGAGCGGCTGATTCTCTCATGACCTTTAGGATCTGAGGTCACGGTGTGCCGGTGGGGGCGGGGCTGCTCTCTGAACCCCGCGGGGGGTCCGGCCCGTTTATCCAGAGTTTACGGCTGAAGATGGGCTGCTATTGTGAGGAGGAGAAAACAGCTGCAGCTTCAGTTGCTGCAGTCCGCCTCATTTGACTAAGAGACACAAACACTAAAGCATTCAAAGGGACAAATGCTCTGGAGTTTGAGCTCATGTAGGAACATTTCAAGAAAACATCTTTTTCTCACACTAAACCAGTTCTAGACCTGACCTTAGTACACTTACTGCATACTGCACACTTTATAGTGTTCAACAGTAGTGTGCTGGATTGATGTCGTATCTAAGACTGGTCATGATTTAATTGAATTTTGTATTAAGATGTCTTAACTTTAAGTCTGATCAAATAATGAGTCTAAAAATGTCCAGTGCATTGCATTGTGGGATACCGTACAATCACAATCCATCTGACTTTAAAGCGCACAAGCATTTAAATTGGCAGATGTCAAAACTGCAGCGCGTGCTTATAATAAACAGAACAATATCGTCCTGGATGCTGATATAGTTATTGTTATAGTGATCGTCCACTTGTGTGGATGCTAGTATAGTTATATTTATCGTTGCAGTTATGATTATAGTTATCATTACAGTTATTGTTATAGTTATGATTATAGTTATTGTTATAGTTGTTAGTTCTCATCTGTTTGTGTGGTTGCTAATATAGTTATATGTATCGTTGTAGTTATGAATATAGTTATCGTTACGATTATAGTTATTGTTATAGTTATTGTCTGTTTGTGTGTACAGTAATATAGTTAAAGTTATCATTATAATTATGATATAGTTATTGTTAAAGTTTTCGTTGTAGTTATCTGTTTGTGTGGACGCTAATATAGTTAGATTTATCGTTATAATTATAGCTATGGTTATAGTTTTCGTTAATTATTATCTATAGGTGTGGATGCAAGTATGGTTATGGTTATTGTTATCATAATACATGTTCGTTTTTGTTGGTTTGTGTGTTGCTGCTATATTTATTGTTTTAGTTATGATTATAGTTATTGTTATATTTTTCTGGTATAGTTTTTGTCTGCTTCTGTGGATGCTAATTTAGTTATATTTATCGTTGTAGTTATGATTATAGTTATCATTAGTTATTGTTATAGTTACTGTCTGTTGATGTGGTTGCTAATATAAGTTATATTTATTGTTATCGTTATGATTATAGTTATTGTTAGTCCTCATGTGTTTGTGTGGTTGCTAATATAGTTATATTTATCGTTGTAGTTATAAATATAGTTATCGTTATGATACTAGTTGTCATTATAGTTATTGTTATAGTTACCGTCTGTTTGTGTGGACAGTAGGCTAATATAGTTAAAGTTATCGTTATAATTATGATTATAGTTATTGTTAAAGTTTTCATTATAGTAATCCTCTATTTGTGTGGACGCTAATATAGTTATATTTATCATTGTAGTTAAACAAATAGATAACTATAGTTGTAGTTACAGTAGTTATGATAATAGTTATTGTTATAGTTTTCATCTGTTTGTGTGAACACTAATATAGTTATAGTCATCATTACAGTTATTGTAGTTATCGTAATTGTCATATTTATCATTATTGCTCTAGTTACTATAACAATTACAACAATAACTATAATGAGACTATAACGAATCTATCGTAATTGTCATATTTATCATTATTGTTCTAGTTATGATTGTAGATATTGTTATAGTTTTCATTATACTGTAGTTTTTGTCCATTTGTGTGGACACTAATATATTTTTTAATAGTTATTGTTATTAGTTATAGTTATCATTAGCATTCTTGTGAATGGGCCTTAAATCCCATGAATCCAGCAGGAAGCTGCTCTCTGGATCCTGTGTGAGAGTTTGATGAGGGTTTAGTTTGATTCCTGTCAGAGAGTTCATCTGGTCTGAGGAGACCCGGCTCATGTTCTGAGGTCAGACTCCGGTCCAGATGCCAGACGAGTGCAGAGGTACAGGAGTCTGTTTTTTGCGTGCGAGCACGTTCAAGTTCAAGTGTGACCGGAGTGTTTTGTTGTGTGTTTGGCAGCTGCGAGGGGCGGCGTGCGGCGCGTTTGACTGATGCGGTGGCATGGGAAAGTCACCCTCGTGCTGCACCACGGGGCGGAGGAGGGGCAGATGGCTCTTCAGACGGGGCAGGAATGATGGGCCGGGGCAGATCTGGAGGGTGTGTTTGTGGGGGGGTGGGGTGCGGCCTCATTGTGTGGCTGTTTTGGGCTGATTGAGGGTTTTGTGTGAGTGCTTCTGAAAGAGCCATCAATCAGATGGCCCAAAGTCAAGTTTAAGTTCAGTGGAGATGAATCGCTTTGATTTAAGACGCTCTAAATCCAACCAGCCCTGCCTCCATCACATCACATCAGCTACTCAAGCACAAGACAAACACCATTTACTGATGCAAGAGTGTGTTTGAGGACTAAATAAACTTCACAATCTTTTTTATGAATGTGAATATCTGTTCAGAAATGCACTTCATGGAGTTTAACCTTTTGTATGTGTTTTTTGTTGTTGTCTGTTTTTATGCTTCAAGTGGTCGTATGATGCGATTTCAAGTTTTCCTTTCTCTTTGGAGTGTTACAAGCTGTTCGTGAATAGATAAGATCCCTGAAGTTGCAAAGACTAAAGTCTCAAAACCAAAGAGATATTCTTTATCAAAGTTTAGACTGGTCCACGCCCCCCTAAAACGCCTCATTTAAACACGCCCCCACATATCTACGTCACAATGTGGGAAGATGTGCATAACGCCACCCAAATGTTCACGCAAAGAAAGAAGGCGTAACTTTATTGTTGCTGC